>NC_058410.1:41420874-41446187 GCF_002201575.2 Neomonachus schauinslandi | reverse complement strand
TCTTTCTTTCTTTCTTTCTTTCTTTCTTTCTTTCTTTCTTTCTTTCTTTCTTTCAAGATCTTAAAATCTTATTTATTTGCCACAGGGAGAGAGAGAGCATGAGCACACTAGCAGGGAGAGCAGCAGGCAGAGGGAGAAGCAGGCTTCCTGCTGAGCAAGGAGCCTGATGTGGGACTCGATCCCAGGACCCCAGGACCAGGGGATCATGACCTGAGCTGAAGGCAGATGCTTAACCGAATGAGCCACCCAGGCATCTCTCAAGCCTCAGTTTCTTGATCTATGAAGTGGGAATGATCCTCAGGTGGTTGTGATAATGTTTAAATAAAATAATATTCATATGGCACTTTACATGTTGGTGCTTGGGGTTCAGTCAGG
Source organism: Neomonachus schauinslandi (assembly GCF_002201575.2). Lineage (NCBI taxonomy): Eukaryota > Metazoa > Chordata > Mammalia > Carnivora > Phocidae > Neomonachus > Neomonachus schauinslandi. The sequence goes on along the minus strand of NC_058410.1, from coordinate 41,445,812 downwards.
ACATGATACATTTATCAGAGACATCCTTCCTGTTCACATTCTATAGCAGAGCTACAGGGCATGGTGCACTGTGGCTCGATACTTTTAAGATCTTGTTTTACTTTTAGAGCATTATATAACTAATGGTGTCTTAGCACAAAAAAAATAGTTTCTTTTGTCTTTCAGATGGCCACTCATATATTGTTCTTCTTGAGGATTTTTTAATTCAAGTGTTTTAATGAGGAAATTTGTAATTTATGTATGTGAATTTACCTTTTTGGATATGAAAAGCGTTTTCTACCTACCAGAAATAGAGTCTCGAGCTTTTGCTTGTTCTGGTATAGGGACATTAACCAGCAGTGTTTATTTAAAATACCTGGCAAATTTCCTTGAACTTTTCATTTTGAATAGACACAGGAGACATAACACAAATGGTTTGTTTTGATATCCTGGCTGTCGACATCTTTAAAATACAGACTCTGGAATGAAAAAGTTCCTAGTTCTTTTTCACAACTGCCACATAACTGTTCTGTTTTGGAACTATTATTCTCTATAATGTCCTAAATCATTATGATTTCTACAGATTTTAACCTAGAGACTGGTCTGTCTAGCTGAAGGTCATGTTGATTTCCATGTATCATCATTATGCATATAATATTTGCTTGTAAGTTGCTGAGCATAACAGAAGCTGGCAAAATTGCAATATTGACAATGGGAGATTCATGAAAGCTTCTGAAGTTAAGGTCTGTTTTTGCAAACAATGTAACCTTAAATCTTACATATGAGATACTTGGTGAGCTCAAAATGACCAAGTCATTCCCTAGTTGGACATTTTGTGCTTGACGAAATGTTATGTTTTTTTTAGAGCTTTAGAAATAATGCAACATTTTAGAAGGATGAATTTTTCTCCCATAGTGTCTGATGTTAGCTAGAATTAAACAATAGGTAGGACAGGACCCCATAGACAGTTAATGATGATTGAGGAGTGACGTGTACGTGAGAGAGTTTAGAAGGTATAACGTCCATGTAAGCACCACAGCCAAACCCTAGAAGTTGTTTTCATCATTTTCTGTGAGTGTCATTAATCAGGGGAGAAATTTTTCTGAGTAAACAGTCTAATCTCATCTATGTATTGAGGATCTTTGATGGGCCTAGAAACAGGTGAGGTAATTTGAGAATTTAATAATAAGAAGAACACACATGCCAGTGGATCCATGAAGCTGCCTGAGATCTTTTCAAAACATGTCGAGGTGAAACAAGTAAAAAATATCATACACCAAACAAGGACCCCAGTCTTCCGTGACCTAAAATATCCTCAAAAAAGATTTGGTTATCAAAAATCTCTAGGTTGAGATAATGTTAATATTAGCAGACAAACAAACATGTACCGACCCATATCTTCCATGTGGCTTTTAAGTCCATTATCAAAATATTCAGGAATCATTTCTTTTATTATGATAAACTAATGTTTCTCTCTCCAGGAGAGGCTAAACCAGAGAAAATAATTTTAAGCTGTAGCAGAGAAGGAATTTAAGTTAGAATTTAAGTGTTTTCTTGTTTTGTTTTTTAAAGATTTTATTTATTTGACGGAGAGAGACACAGTGAGAGAGGGAACACAAGCAGGGGGAGTGGGAGAGGGAGAAGCAGGCCTCTCACCGAGCAGGGAGCCTGATGCAGGGCTCGATCCCAGGACCCCGGGATCATGACCTGAGCAGAAGGCAGACGCTTAACGACTGAGCCACCCAGGCGCCCCTTTAAGTGTATTTTTTAAACAATATTTCATTTTTGGATTTTGTTTGTTGAACAAATATTTCTTGAACTTTTACTGTATGCTCTGCACTCTGAACAGTCCTGGGGGGATAAGGTGTTCAACAAAATAGAGGAGGACATGGCTCTCATGGAACATACACTCTAGTGGATGAGAAAAAGACAAAATAAGCACACATATTGATGAGCAAGAGTGCTTCAGATACTTAACACACGATGAGCATCTGCAGTAATATCAACAATCATCTTCCTTGGTTTATTGCTCTTTTTCCCTGGGCTACTTTCAATTCTAATTTGTTGGCTAGATAAAACTGCTCCCAAAACTATAGGTAAGAGAGAAAAGAGATAATGTAAAAATTAAAATGTCATTAATCTGGCTTTAAGAGCAAAAGGAAATGGATACTTGGCTGAAGATTAAGTAAGAAAACAGTGGAGAAATCTTCAACAGTTACAGATTTATCCAGCAGTTATGCCTGGACTAGGACTGTAAACAATTTGTACTTTTAAGTTCTCCAAATTCTGTCATCTTCATTAATCATATTTTACAATTAAAGCATTGCCAAATTCATGCCCTTGAAAGTTTTTCTAAGTCTTTTCCCCTTTTCTGTTCTCATTACATAATTATTTAAATTTTATTTTTGTACTTTTTGAAGTTTCTATTTTATATTTGTTTTCCCCTTTTAGTCTAATTTGAACCATTGTTCAAGTTGGTAAAAGCATATTTTTGCTAAATCATTTAACCCATTGCTTTTTTATTTTTATTTTTATTTAAGAGAGAGCAGTAGAGAAAGAGCAGGAGCTGGGGGTAGGGGCAGAGGGAAAGGGAGAAGTAGACTCCCTGCTGAGCAGAAAGCCAAGCAGTGGGGCTCCTTCCCAGGACCTGGGGATCATGACCTGAGCTGAAGGCAGGCACTTAACTGACTGAGCCAGCCAGGCACCCCCAACCTACTTCTTGACCAAAGAAGGATGCTTATCAAACATTTCATGTACATTTTTTATTACATTTTTAGAGATATATGTTAGGCTAGAACTCTAGCCAATTGTTAACATGTTACAAAGGATCAGAAACTTAGTAGACTGTACTTTGTAGGCTATTTCCAATTGAGTGATTTATTTTATTCATATCATAACTAATGAACTCATTTGGGATACACAGGTTGTTTTGAAAATAAGTTCAATGAACCTTAAGAACATAAGAGTAAACATAGAATGCTTTGTTTTGTCAACTATTAACTGTAAGACCTATCTTTAACTTTGTCTCTATTTCTTTTGTATTCTTTACTTTTTATTTTTGTGTTTATTATCTGCCTGGTCCCACAAGAATGTCAACTTCTTGAGGGCAGGAAATCTCTCTTATTCGATGATATTTATCTAGCATCTACAACCAGAGACTGCCATAGTGGGTGGGCACTCAACAAGTATTTCGTTATGATTTCACTAACTTTACCAGTCAGTTTATTAACAAATCACACTGACAATTTCTTTTGGAACTGAAGTACAAGTAAGAATGGCAATGTTAAACACTCTCAGTAACTTTCATCAAGTTTAAATTTATAGCAGTACTGATTCTACTACAGAAATTAACTATCACAAACATACCATGAATGAGTGAAGAAAACCACCCCAATGCTTTTTTTCATTCCTCGTTTTTGGCCTCATTCTTCCAGTTTACCCTTGCCCATACTCCCCAGATTCACACCCTCCCACACTTTATTCCAGTAGGTTTGCAACTTCATTGTCAGTCAGAAATGTTGAAAGTGCCCTTTGGTATTCAACAATGGCAGAAGGATCCACTTAGACTCCCTTTTTTCATTTAACTCATGGAGTAATAACCTTGTTTCAGGTCCAAAAAGTTCATGGGCATCCTCTAGATTTATTATAATTTAGAAATAAAGAAAACATAATTCCTGACAGTTTGAGAGAAATTAGATAATTGTATGCAATATTTCTAGCAAATAAAGAAAACATACTGTGGCAATGGAAATGAAACATTATTATTTAGTAGAAGAAAGAAAATTAGGGAGAGAAAATTTAACAACATATTTTCAATAACAGAGTCTAAGATTATAGAAATTAATCATGTAGACTTTTATAAATTTATTAACTTAATTTTTATCACATATGATAAAAGCCATAATATGACAGGAAAATAACCATTTCTTGAGATTCTCTTCAACTACTTAATGGAAAATCTTAATGCCAAGTTCTCTTGAGGTAGTTGGGTACATAATTAAATTAAACATTGCATATCTTGATAAAATCTTTTGTAAGAAATCTCGTTTTTTTAGGGAATATAAAACTAGTCTAAAATGTAGACACTCCAAATTAAAGTCATATTATGAGCAAATAAAAGAAAAAATAAAAATACCTCATATGCATAAGAAAAGATGCTCAAACTCAGTCACAATAAGATAAATACAGATAAAATTATACTGATATCTATATCTATCTATCTATTTAACCTATCCGGTGTATAGAGATCAACAAATTACAGGACATAGTTGACCAGACTTGTTGATGTATAAATTACCAAGATCTATCCATCAAAATTACAAATACACAAATTCCTTAACCTAACAATTCAAGTTCTAGAAGTTCATCCTAAAGATATACTGGGAAATGATAATACATACAAGGTTATCAATTGTAGCATTTCATATGATTTAACATAGTAACAAAAGATTGGAAATAATCTAAATATTCAAAACAGAGAATTCATTAAATAGAGTATATTTTCCTACAGTGGAATGCTATGTAGCCATCAAAAATAACGAGGAAGATCTCTATAAATGGTATATATATATATACCCCTCTCAGCTATATTAAGGGAAAAAAACAAGGGACAGAATGCCATTATTTGTTCAGAGAAGGAAGAAAATACTATATGAATGGATTTGCACCAAAGACCTTGGGAAAGGACAGGCAAGAAGGAGACAGTAAGTGAGTGAATTCTACTAGCCATAAAGTAAACCTTTGGTATACACTTAGAATTTAACACACAGATTGTCATTTAAAACACAGACCTTAAGATATTAAGTTACAGAAGCACTAATAATCTTGACTTTGACATTTCCTCAAACTCTGAGAAAGGGCCTCTTGGCCTCTGTGTTTGACTTTAGAGATGTTTACCTGATTGTCTTTAGGACTTGATAATGTAAAACAGTGATATTTGTGTAACTATAAACATAGAAAATACTCCTTCATATTCCAAATCATTTCTAGAATTTGACTCTTGCCAAAATTATACCCAGCTCAAGTGGAAAATTTGATTCACAATCAGTAGCTTCCCTTTCCAAGAGCTAACAATGGTTGTTAAATGTATTCTTTTCTTTTTTTAAAAAAAAATTTTATTTATTTATTTGAGAGAGAGAATGAGAGAGAGAGAGCACATGAGAGGGGGGAGGGTCAGAGGCAGAAGCAGGCTCCCTGCCGAGCAGGGAACCCGATGGGGGACTCGATCCCGGGACTCCAGGATCATGACCTGAGTCGAAGGCAGTCGCCCAACCAACTGAGCCACCCAGGCACCCAGTGTATTCTTTTCTACCCTGAAAATTGTCAACTGAGGATATCCAAAAGTTTCAGCTGTCTCTGGGTATGTCCGGCATTTTATCTGCTCCTAATCACAACTCTATAGTAAGATAGGAGATGAATTTTTTTTTAAGATTTTATTTATTTATTTGACAGAGAGAGAGACAGCCAGAGAGGGAACACAAGCATGGGGAGTGGGAGAGGGAGAAGCAGGCTCCCCGCTGAGCAGGGATCCCAATGCTGGGCTCGATCCCAGAACCCTGGGATCATGACCTGAGCCAAAAGCAGGCGTTTAACTGACTGAGCCACCCAGGCACCCCAGGAGATCAATTTTCTATACCTGTATAATTCTATACTCCCATAATAGGGTTGCATGGGATTTAGTAGCATGGGAATGAGTCTAGTAGAGGGGGAATGAGTAGGCAGTAGAGAAAATGGATGGGTAGTATAGTACATGGTTTTCTCTAAAGCCTAGGAGATCAGAGTGAATGAAAAATATGTTCTTCCACTTATCCTGTATTTCTTCTGCATCAACTGTCTATTTAGATCAATTGTCCCATGAACACTCCGAAGAGTCATAGTTTATCTAACAGAGACAAAATCTGATGAAACAGGATATTGCTCTAACTTGATGTTAGAATTGTTGACACTTGAGATGAAACTCTGGAGCTTTTATTTAAATAGAATTGTCACCATATTTTAATTTAACTGATAAAGTTATGGTTGAGGTGGAAATGCTTTCTGTGTGGTTAAAACTTTAGGGTGTTTGCCAGAAAGTTTGTCTTCTAAACTTTGATGATGATCTTGTTCGGAAGAAGTAAGACAAGCTCTGAGAAAACTAAGAGTGAAGGCTACAAACACCAAGTGAGGCGGGGAGAGAATGAAGAATCAGGACAGTTCAAAAATAGCAAGGTCTTTTTTATAAGCTATGTGCTTGGAGGAAAAAAAATGGTACTTGGTAACCTGAATGACTCAAATATTGCCTCAGCTCTTGACCTTTTTGTGTTCGGATCCACTTAGATAATATATCCTTAACTTTTTGTGTACAAGTATGTAAGTGAAGGTTCATTTTCTATCCATTGAATTCCATTGAATTAAAAATATTCTTCTTTATCTTCAGATTTTCTGAAGACTGTGGGGACAAACCACTTTACCTTTTTGTCTTTCCTCTGGTGAAAATTCTACCTCCAGAAATTGAGAGTACTAGATTGCTAAATACAGAGCTGGCCTATTGCCTTGGAAATGATTCACAGAACATGGTGGTGGCAGAGGAGGAAGTGATGTTGGTCCCACTAAGAGGACATGCAAATACAGTGGTTGAGGTCATGTCTTAGCAGATAGCCTTGTGGAGTTCATAAGTCCAATCTTCTGTATTTGCTTTACTTACTCTTCCTAGTATTTCTAAAGAATATGAGGCATTTACTGATTCTATTTCTGGATGTGAAATTGGAATTTCCAACCGGAAACTACAAAAGGTCATGAATATAATTTGGGAGTTTCAGTTGGCTCCTAGAAACTTTGTCAATGAATCCTGTTGGGAAGTAAATCTGGTACTAGAATTAAGACATTGCTATGTTTTATACAGAGAGAGAGATGGAGAATCATTGAGCTGAAAGGAACTTTTGAAATCTAGTTCAAAACATTTTGTAAATGAGGAAAACAAAGTTTAGAAACACTGAGTAATGTCATTTTAGAAGTTCAAAGATTTAGCTTAAATCCTTTGTTTTGTACTATTGAGTAATGGTTTGCAATTTTTTTTTCTAGATACAATGGTGTAATTTAGATCTGTCTTTCAAGACGGATAGCAAATTTCTAATAGTCCCCATAGATGGCTTTTAAGTCCCATCCTTTTAAAATTTCTCTGATGTTATGGATTTACTGTTCTCAACAAATCATAGATCCAGAAACCTACCCAAATCTTATGGCTTCTCTGGCCTTCAAAAACAAGAAACCTCTTCCTCCATATCTTGTTTTTCTATTGTGATACTAAGCTGACTTTGCAGATGCACCTGGGCTGTGGATATATGCTTCAAAAGCTGGTTTAGAAAAGGAGCCAAATGTGTCACCATGTCAGATAGACATTTCTTCCTCCTACCTTATCAGGTTACATCTGGTTTCTGAATCATGGAGGAGAATGAAAGCTAACCATCTAAGGCAGTGTTAGGTCAATGGAGAGAAAAGCATATTAAAAATAGCTGGAGCTGTGGTGGGCACAGAAGTCAGAGGCTAGGGAATATCTATAAAAGAATGGTCATAGGGAGTTAAATATTTCCTGTATGACTTCCTTTGACCTCAAGAATCTACATCTGACTACAGATTCCAACTATATCCTGACCTTTAAAACTTCAATAATGAGAAACACTTAATATATATATATATATATTTTTTTTTATATATATTCAGTACATCTTTACTGAGTACCACAGGCACAGATAGTACTGTTTCAGTTGGACGATAACATTCCATCAGGTGCCCTAAACCCTTTCTTCATAATTATAAAGCCCATCATTGATCTTTGGGATTTGTCCATATGTTTTCTTCTCTGTTACTAATTATTTATTTTCAAATGTGAAAATTCATGTTTTAATGTGAAAAGTTTGATTCTCAAGTCAGAAAATCAGAAGATTTAAATATATGTAGGAAAAATAAAAAAATATTATGGGAGTGTGGAGGTTTGAAACAATATTTTGATTTTTCCTTCCCCTGGCATTCATGTCCTCCTTCAGCCCCTTCCTCCAACTCCCTGTATCCCAATTATATACTCACATATGTGCAAGTATATCTGCACACTGAACAGTTGTAAGAGATGGCCTTTTTCTCTACTATGAAACTTTAAAAACATGCAAGCGTTTTTGCCCTCCCCAAAACTCACACAGAATAATCAGGTTAAGTATTTTTTTTTTAAGGCATCAACGATATTCTGAGGACTATTACCTCCAAGACTCTTTTGAGCAAAAGGTAGAGATTGTCACATGGTGGCCAGTTGATCCTGGAACCCTAGCTTGAACCAGAGATTGGCATTTGAGTCAAGGGCAGCTTTCCGTGTGATGGCCAGCAGCCTATGAGATGGTCCGATGTGGGATTTTTTTCTAGAAGCTGTGTTCATGCCAGATAGAGTGAGGAAATAATCAAAGGAGATTTTTCTTTCCTGATGAGTCCTTTCTAATCAGATTTGTTATCTCCTGGTGAATATGAATATAAAATACCCAAAAATCCTCACAGACAGCAGAATCCTACTCAGAGACAAAGAATGTCATCAGGAGCTAGCAATAGATTGGAACCATAAATGCAGTTAAGTAACTTTAGCAAGTGACACAGAGTTGAATCCTGACACCAGCATTCTCTAAAGGGGATCCTATCTTCAGTGCTGTTTCAGGGCACTGGGAAGCCAGGGTTTTTGGAAAGATTTCCTGGGCTTTCTTTCTTGTTTATTCCTGCAGCAAATAGTCATGGCCTCTGTCATGTTGAAAGTATCTCTTTTCCCTTAGCAACCTGAAAAGACCCAACACAGTATTAAAAATCCAACTGCTTAAACACTAAATGCAGATATGCTCAGACTTTCCCCTGAGCTATGAAGGACAAGGTATTTTTTGACTTCACATGACAAGGGCTAATGATAGTGTTTTTTCTGACTCATCTTTTGAACATTACCAAAATTGCAACCCCAGATTACAACCTTATTTTCCACAAGATCAAGCACTGTGAATAAGAATTGCAGAAGCAAGGACAGAAGAAGCCACAGATATGGTTCTGGCTTGTGATGTCCTAGATTTCCTTTAAGTATATTAACTATTGCAAGATAAAGGTCAGCAGAATTAAAGAGATGAACCACAAAATCACTGGATTTCAGCTCTCATCGTGGCAAGATCGAAGCAATGGGAAAAAAAATAGAAGTATATGTCCGTTATCATTTTGATAGTAGATTTTGTTTCACTTTTTTTTTCTAAAGAGCATAAAGGATCTTCTGGACTGTCCATCTTCACAACATTCATAAGTACTTTCCTTATCATATAACTAATAACATATTGTTAGTTCATTGTATAATACTTTTATTATTTCCAGAAATGATGTGAGGGAAGAAACGTCGCTTATGTTTCATACGTACCCAGTACCTAGCACAAAATTTATGGGACCCAGGGCAAAATTTAAATGTAGGATCCCTTGCTCAAATATTTCTAAGAATTTCAAGAGAACATTAACAAAACATTAAAACAAGCACCGGAGGCTCCTGACCATGAAGCCACAGGCGGCTCACACCTGAAGCTGCCTCCGCTGAGACATCTAGGTGTCTGGTAAGTAAGTGGTGACTGAACGACTTCGCGAACAAAGATTCAAAAGCAATAAATCTTTTATTCTGAACACTAGAAATGAAATATAGGTGGGTTTGGGTCTATAACACCACTTGTTTCTCCAATAATCAATTTCAAATTTTCCTATTTTTAATCCTACTTTTTCCCTAAAGGTCCAGAATACTGAAACCTGGTCAGCTGTAAGAAAATAGATTAAATTTTGTGCTATCTTTCATTTCATTCTTGTTCACGTACAAGCTTACTAATTTTGGCAATTCTCTCTTTTTCAGTCACTATCTTCTAATTGCTTTGGAGATATCAAGGTTAAATCCTGAAAAACCCTTATTAATACACAACGAGCTATAAATCAATATTAAAAAAATGCATACATTGCCTTAGTAATACTAAAATAACAGGGTGGAAGAAAGTGCAGTTTCTTGCAAAACTAGTTATGCCCTATATCTGGGAAGTCTCAAACCACTGATAAAGACCAGACTACTTTAGAAAGAATAATAACTTGAAGCTGAAATTTACTCAGTACATCACAAATCAATGACAAATAAGTTTCTCCACTCAGTCCCTTTCAAAGTATTTTTTTTTAACTGAAGGAACAGACTTTACTTTTTCCAGAAATGACCCGATTTTGGAACTGTCAGAGGAAATTTTTTTTTTTGAAATAAATATATCTATCTGTAGTAATGTGCTAAATCAGTTCATGCAGAATAATGGGTTTTTAAAAATAAGGTTCATTTTTGTTCCCTTAGAGTTAAAAAAAAAAAGTAATTTGATAATAAATCATGATGGTTTGCCTAAGGCAAATCCTGTAACTTTTTTTTTTTTTCCAGAATCAAGTTTCTTACTGAATATTGGTCCCATGAGACTTTGGATCCATTCCAAACTGTATGAATGCTACCCCTTTTCATCTTTAAACTGACTGGTTCTTATTTTTCTTCCTCTGTATTGCTTCAAAATGTAAAGTGGGAACTACATGGATTATTCTTGCCCTTAATAGTATAATGGAAAGAGAACAGTCTTTGAAAAAGGACTAACTTGTATTTGAATCTGAGTTTTGCTGATTTTCTCCTGTGTTGCCTTGGAAAGTTGTTTAATCTTTCTGAATCTCAGTTTTACCTTCTGTAATGTGGAGATGATGTTCCCTTACAATATCTGTTATAAGGATTCATGATTATACAGGTAAATTGAATGACACGTAAGTATTTGAAATATGAATTATGATGATGATCATTAATTCTCATTGTTAATTTTTTTATAAAATTTTTTCCCCACACAACCAAAGGAATACATGCTTATCATAGAAGGCTTGTCATATACATAGACGTCTAAAAAAGCAGAAAAACAAACTATCTACTATACGAAGAGGCTAACAATTTGACAGATTCATATCTGGCCATTTTTTTGTATGACTTTTTTTCTTTAGCTAGTTAAGATCATACTTAATATGTCTCTTATTCTTTGCTCATTATATCACAAAGATGTTCCCATATCATTAAAATCTTTTGATAAATGTCAGTTCAATTGTTTCTGAGTAGTTCATTATATAAATGTCTCTTCCTCCTTTTTTTGACTAAACTATCCAGCCACCTTCATTTCAATGACTAAAGGGCTAGAAACACCTAAACAATTATTTTTTTAAGAAGATTTATTTATTTATTTGAGAGAGAGAGAGAGAATCTCCAGCAAGACTCTGTGCTGAGCTCAGAGCCCGATGGGGGCTCAACCTCACAATCCTGAGATCATGACCTTAGCCAAAATCAAGAGCCAGACACTTAACCGACTGTGCCACCCAGGAACGCCCCCTAAACAGTTACCTTTTAAATGTTGTGGTAGTCTGCAAGAATGGACAGATTTTGGCCTTATACTCTCAGGTACAGACTCCTCCATTCCAAGGACACTGTTCTTCAGTGACTTGACTTCAAAGCATCCTCTTGGAACCAATGATAATAAAGTTGGCTCTGCCCACTATGCATACTTCCGCTCTAGAGGGAAAAAACCCAATTGTTTAAGCAAGAAAATGAGTGTTCCTGAAATGGCACATTGTTATTACCATGTTAACAGAAATAAAAAAGGTGGAGGAAACTTATAAAGAGATGCTCTCAAACATTCAGTCTTTTGACCTCTTGAGACATAAGACTTAAAATCAGAAGAGCAAATGATAAAGAAAGAAAAGAAGGTGGCTAGAGTAACTTTGTGGCCCAGCTCTAGGGTGATAGATGGTGTGCAACTTCCCATTTATTTAAGTCCAGACAGAAGACACTGGGTCACAGAAACATAGGTAAGACACTGAACTGGACCAGAAGAATAAAATTACTAACCCTTCAGTAGTTTGCAAATTGAGAGTTAAGTATATTGAAAAGTGATACAATCATATATGTTGTTTGATACCACTAGTTAACTTTTCATGGTTTGATGTGCATCAGTGAAGAACCCTAGGGTGAGAAATTTGTATGGCGTGAATATCTGCCCAAGCTAACTGACCCTTAAGATCAACTTGTATTGGTAGCAAAAGAATGGACATCATAAGAGGAAGTAAATATAAAATGTAAAATAGTATTTTGAAATGAATCATAAAAATTAAAGACCAAGTAGTTTACAAACAGTATTAAAGATTCTTGTCTTCTCCTTTATGAAGTGGATTTTTTACAGATGAGCAATAAAAACAAGGGAGGAATTGAAGCAACAATTGCCTAAAGAGAAAATTGACCTCACAAACAAGTCTGAAAGGGCAAATATAGCAGTTAACTTTGTATATAAAAGTGATTCTTTTTGAACATATCATGGTAGTGGTTTTTAATTTAATTTCAGAGGACTTGAAGAGAGGCAGGCTTTCCAGGACAGGTAACATATCCTGCAGCTAAATCCAGAAAGCAGGTAAAACTTTCTGGAAGAGATCTGGAAGGTTCTGAGTTACATTAATTACTCAGAGACTCAGTGTTGATGCAAAGAAGCAAGCATTTGTTGGCACATTGGTGACTGGCTCTGGAGATCTCAAAAGAGCATGGCTTACTGAGTTGTTCCTCCCCATTGACTCTGTGCCCTGCCCCAGGGTTTCTTTCTGTGCCCTTCCTCTTCCTGGCCATATGCTGCCAGGCCTAAGACTTGGAGGCACATCATCCCTACTTTCCTCATCCTGTGACTCTGTGAGCTCTAGCACCTGAGAATGCCCTTCCTGTCTTCTTTTATTCCTTCTTCCTCTTATTTCTACCTCTATCAAAATCAATCAGATTTATGGCAATGAAGTGGCTTAAAGAGAGCCAAAAGATTATCATTGATTCCTCTAAAGATAATGATTAATAGTTTTCATCAAAATTGGGAAAAGTTAATTGCATTTAATGAAAAGAGACTCTATGGAAGCAGCAAGCCCAATGCCTAGCACAAGTAGGGGACTACATGTAGTTATTTGCTTTCCCTAGAGTTAAAAGAAAAAATGTTGGAATGGAAGACAAGGGTGAAATGGCTATTATTCCCTATTTCATAGCATTTGGCCTTATATTTAAATTGACTGTGTTTCAGTGGTAACTATTGATTAAAAAAAAAAATCTCTCCAACACAAAGCAATAGATACACAACATGTTAACTAGGCTAATCTTAGGGGGTTTGTGTGTGTGTGTGTGTGTGATAAGTAGTAGAGACATCAGCTTTATTTTGATCATCATTGTCCAGGTTATGTTGTGTTAATAATGACATCAACAAAATAAAAGTTCTTACTGATTTATTAGTAGGTTGAAAACAATATCTATATTGGAGAGGAATTAATGGATAATTTAATGATAATCTAATAGGTAATCTAATGATATAACTGGTAGTAAAGCTGTGCTTTAAAGCCTATGACTACATGACCAACAGGAGAGTAGGGCAATCAATAAAGAGAACCAACTTGGATAGCTCAAGTTACTAAAAAAATTTTTTTTTTCCTTTCAAAGCCAAAGTATCATGACTGTGTCAACACTGTGCCTGAATGAAAATTAAATCTGATCCAATAAAGCAACAGTTTTATTCACACCCGCTCCAAATCCAAGAATTGAAGCTAATCACTACCAAACACAAAGATTATAGCCCATAGGACGTCATTGATCATCTGGTCCAACCCTCTATTTTTTTGGTTGACAAAACTGAAAAATAGTTTGTACCCTGAAAATGACTTCTTAATCTACCGTGTCAAGTGTTATGTACTTCAACTTTTGAGGAATGTATCACACAGCTTTCCATAGCCACATCCTCTACTTACTACACATTTCTACACTCTCCTTAGCATTTCCTTTTATTATATACTTGTATGCTAGAGGACTTTGAAACTTGATAAAGATGAAGGGCAACAGTATAATTAAATGAGCAATGTGGGAGACCTCTGAGGGCTAAGCCATCAAAAGGAACTCTAGTTATTTATTGCTCCATAGAGTTCATTCTCATAGATTTACTGGGTATCTTACCATGAAGTGGCCCAAAATCACTACCAGTAAAAGTCAGGATATAATCTGTGGTTGACCTTTTATGAAGATAATGATAGTTAAAACAATGTGGTCTTGAATTTTTTGCTAGTTAAACTAGTCATAATTTGTAAACTTAAACCAACTCAAATTGACTTTATTGTTTCAGGCAAAGAAAGTTTACATATTTTATTTTGGAGTATTGCTTTTACTTTTTATTTGTGTTCAGAAGTGAACCTATTAATGCTCAATGAGAGTCAGCTTCCCAAGGGCAAATTAAAGATCTTTTTAAATGGATGAAAAGAAAATTCATTTCTCTACATGCAAGGAATATTTCTTGTCTGTTGAATAGAAGTAAATTTATTTTTTACCATTTGTTCAACTTTTTTCTTCTTTATTGAATTGTGAGGGAATACCCAGAGCAGATCATTGCTGGGTAAAGCATAGGCCTTTCAAACAGAATGCAGTTGAAAGTTCTTAAAGGTATATAAATTGTCTACCTGGAGAAAGAAGTTGCCTACAGATTTGCCTTGATGAAATTTTCAATGCTGATTTGTTCATTCATTCACAGGGAAAACAGCTACAGGGTGTTCTTGAAGGCAAGGAAGTGATAAGGGAGCTCCACCTTAAACAAAACTAATTCCTATCTGAAGTGAGTCTGTGAAAGCCAGGGACCGTTCTTGTTAGAAGTTTATAAACTTTGTAACTAGCCAATGGTCAAATCTTGTTTCAGTTTTCCCACAAGTGATTAACAATGATACTTCTAAATAAAAAGGGCTTTTGTGTTTGTCTTCAAAGGCAACCATCCTTACCTGAACCTGAGAAGGTGGTGGTAAGCAGTATAGTTTCTGGCCACAGCAGGCATCCGAGAAAGAAACCTTGAAGGGCCTTGCAGTTGACAATCAGAGCAATGGAAAAGAAGTGAGGCTAGAGGTTGCTGCCTGGAACTAAGTGATCCCAGGACTGAGATGTTTCTAAGTGGAATTCCCTGATTTCCATAGATAGTCTTTTTTATTTTTGTTCTATGATTTTCTATTACTTCTATATCTATTCTACTATTTTTTTTAAAGATTTTATTTATTTGAGAGAGAGAGAGAGCACGAGCAGGGGGCAGGGCAGAGGGAGAGAGAGAAGCAGACTCCCTGCTGAGCCGGGAGCCCTATTCGGCTCGATCCCAGGACCCCAGGACCATGACCTGAGCTGAAGTCAGATGCCCAACTGACTGCCACCCAGGCGCCCTCTATTATTTTCTATTATTTCTATTTCTACAATATCTATTCTAGATAAATTAATACAAAATTCATTGAGGCACCTGAGGAAGAACAGAAATGTTAGAAGGTGGGATGTTAGGAGATCTGAGTTCAAATCCCATTTATATCATTTATTGGATAAACTATTTTGCTTTTTTAAGCTTCAGCTTCTTTTTCTATAATGTAAGGTGTTTCTTTCTCTGTGAGATTAAAGAGAAAGGATCTACTTGGTACCTGGCACCAATTCACTGATCAATAAAATATCCATTTATTCAGAGTTAACAATTTCTTAAAATTGCTCAATAACAATAGGCATCTGTAAAGAAGGAGGAAGAAAAGTTGTTTGCTTTCAAATATAAGGGAGTGTATTACTGATATTAAGGCAGTGCAATTCTGTGGTTTTTAGATGCTCACAAGTTTTCTTTTGAGTTACTGCTGTGGTGAGGAAATAAATCTGTACATCAACTTAACTAATGTAGGAAAGTACTTTTGTGGGCTGATGCCTCTAAGAATATACCACACCCTTATTCTAGAATTGGTCAGGGTGAATACTGTTCCATTGGCTCCCCCAAATGATTTTCTTAGCCTAGCAGTTTGTCGAAAGAGACAGGAACAGTTACAGGACCAGTTAAAACATCTTGCTCATTCCTCACAATTGATTTAAATTGTTTTGTCTATCAAGATTTTAATGGCTTAAATAAAGGGGCTTCTACTACTTCCCTTGGGAAAAAAATCGATAGGATAGGATAGCATAAAAGCTTACAAAATGGAGAAATTGCTTTGGAGATATCATAGATAAAAGTATCCATTGTACTTATCGTTTGCATATTGACTTTGACAAAGAAAAATTCTGTGACTTAGGTCACACCAAATGAATGGCTACTTCAGTTACACACTGAGTAGAGAGGAACCATAGCAGCATGGAAGGAAAATGACTGTAGGCAGCAGGTATGGTTTTAGGCATCCTCTGTTACCTGTGCTTAAATAGAGTGTGACCTGTGGAAATGGTCAGAACCATATCACACTCAAATCTCTGAATCTCTCACTGAATCTTGAGTAATGAGTATGCATCCAAGGTTGGCTTTTCTCTGACTATTGACTCCTTTAGGTGGAGGTTAAAAGTGACAGAGTCAAGCAACAATACAAAACAGAAATAAACGTTGACCAATTGAAATACCCAGTTTTCCAAAAACAATGCTGCGCACTTAGGTGTTTTTTGAGGGTACGAAGTATATTGCTATAAAAGTGATTCCTTATGTTGCTACAAATAAAGTCATAAAATATGAGCATCCCAAGCTGGTGTTTCTCATCTGTAGGTCTTGTTACTCTGTAAGGCAGCATTGGGAAGTGATTGGCAGCATGTGTTCTAAAGGCCTGGGCTCCAGTCACAGCTCAGCCCCTTTCCAGTTGTGGGACTCTAGTCAAGGTGCTTAACCTCTCTGTGCCTCAGTTTCCTAATAAAAAAGTGACGATAACAAAAGCACCTGTAGAGCGGGGTTAGTCTGAGGATTAAATGAGTTAGCATTCAGTGCTTAGAACTGGGCCTGGATCTTAATAAATGCTGGCTTATCCTTGTGTTTACCTAGGAATGTCTATCTGTCCTGCTAGACTCTAAGGGACCGAGAGAGCTGTTTTATCACCATTTTATTCTCAGCATCTACCATAATAGCTGGTGCACAATAAGAAAGGTTGTAAAAAAAAAAAAAATAGGTTCAACAAACTGAACATAAGTGAAAAATTTGTTAGAATAACAGCAGAAAAATAACTGTAGATTTTAGTTAAATGTGTCAATATTCGTTCACTAAGGTAACAAATGTACCACACTAACGCAAGATATTGACAATAGGGAAAGCTCTGTGCCTGGAGTGTGGAGGTAGAGGGTGGGTATATTTAACTCTTCATACTATCTGCTTGATTTTTCTGTTAATCTAAAATGGTACTTAAAAAAAGTACACAGAAAATAAGTAAAATAAGGAGCTACTGATGAGATTCAGTCTGATTAACTAACGAGATTCAGTCCTCCATGGTCAGATTGCAAAATGACTGAATTAAGAAGAACTGAATTAAAGGATTTAGGAAAACCTTATACTGGAGAGTGTCTTGTCAGAACACCAAGGCTCTGTCTAAAAGTGTGAATGCTCACTCCCACCAACCACAAACAAATAAAAGCTCACTTGGGAACAGTGAAAGACCTAATTTGCTGCAGAGATGGACCATAGAAATATTAACAGCAGTATATGTTACAGTTTACATTTTGTATTAAGTTGCCTTGCTTGTACATAAGTCTTGTCCCAAAATAATAATTATACTGTTTTAAGAATATTAGGGCTATATCTAATATTAACAACAACAAAAAATCTCCAGAATGCTCAAAACCAATAAATGCCACACTGATTAAACACTGGCACTCTAAGTAACAGGTGCCTAATAAATGTCTGGTAAAGGAGTAAAATTAAACAAGGGGACTGTGGCCTTGCAGACACTGCCGCCCTGGAGTTGCCCACGCTGCGCAACCATGGGCAACCCCCCCCCGCCTCCCCCCCGCCCGGTGTTCTTGGACTTTGCCATGGACTGCTAGCCCTCAGACCATGTCTCCTTTGAACCATTTGCAGACAAAGTTCCAAAGACAGCAGAGAGCTTTTGGGCTCTGAGCCCTGGGGAAAAAGGATTTGGTTATAAAGGATTTCACAGGATTATTCTGGGATTTCTGTGCTAGGGTGGTGACTTCACAAGCCATAATGGGACAGGTGGCAAGTCCACCTATGGGGAGAAGTTTGATGATGAGAATTTCATCCTGAAGCACGGGGGCGGTGGGGCGAGAGCTGGCATGTTGGCCAATGCAAATGCTGGACCCAACAGAAATGCTTCCCAGTTTTTCATCTGCACTGCCAAGACTGAGTGGTTGCATGGCAAGCATATGGTCGTCAGCAAGGTGAAAGAGGGCATGGATACTGTGGAAGCTGGAGACTGCTTTGGGTCTAAGAATGGCAACACCAGCAAGATCTCCATTGTTGACTGTGGACAAATCTAATAAACTTGACTTGTGTTTTATCTTAAGTACCAGAGCATTCCTTCTATAGTTCTGGACAGCAGCCCTTCATGCCCATCTGCTCCAAATATCCTATAATCTTTGTGCTCTCCCTACAGTTCTATGGGTTCTATATTTTCCTTGCTCCCCTCCAAGTCTAGCTGGATTGCAGAGTTAAGTTTATAAGTATGAAATAAAAACTAAACAACAACAACAACAAATAAAATAACAATAAACAAAGGGACTATGTGAGGAATGCTTTTTCTTCAGTGGAATAGTGTCACATGCAGAATTACTCTATATAAATCACAACAATTATACCCCCAAATTTTCTCCCAGAGGTTTTTGATCTAACAAAATTACAAATACACAGCTTCATCATATATTAGATATGGACTATTTATAAATATATAAAAACAGTCACAGAAAGATTATTGGAAAGAAGATGAAGTAGAATTATAATCTAAGGTAGAGATTTAATTTTGTGGCTAACGCATGTAGAACTTCCGTTCTATTCAACATTTCCTAATTTTTAAGTAGAGAAAACCAGGACCTCTTAGTTTCTCCTTCACCACCATTTTCCCAGAATTGAGGCACTGATGTGTGTGTACTGTTTTTTTAAGGGAAAAATATTGTTTAATTTAAAGTAACTTAATAACCTTTTTATTTGTATGCAGATGAAAAAAATGTTCAGAAAGATACTTAAGTGACTGCTTGCATCATGCTATTTGGGGAAATATATCAAGCTTGTAGGCGTTTCTGAAAAGCCTGTGTCCTCAAAAGATCTTGATTTTGATGAGAACGCAAAGGCAATAAAAGACATTAAGCAACATGAAGTACTTTCTAAGTGTCTAGCACTGTTCTAGACATATGGGGATACATCAGTGAACCAAGTGGATTATAAACCCTGCCTTGATAGAGCTTACCTTTCCTCAATGAGGTAAGCTAAACTGGGTGGCGCAGTTTTGTCCTTCAGGTATAATGTCGTATGAAGAGGAAATACTGGATAGAAAGTGTGTTGTGTTTTTGTAACTGAGCTGTATTTAAAAGAAAGAAAAAATGGAGTCATCTCTCATGTCAAAAGGATGACTAGTCAAGCAGAGATAGAATGGCAAGACTCGGGATGGGAGAATGTGTTGGTGGTGTCCTGAATTTGTGTACTGACTTGTCTGTTGTCTGCTTGTGAGCTGTATGACCATCCTGAACCATAACTTCTTTATCTGTACAATGGGCTATTGTAATGGCAACACGAGATGCTGTGTGTAGAGTGGTCTCCTGCTACCTAGAGTAGGCACGCAGTTAAGGGTACCTACACCGTCAAATTTCTAAATCCAAGATTTTTATTTCTATTGAGTATCATTATCTTTTGTAGTTCCCTGAAGAGATTAAAATTGATCTCTGGTTCTCAGATTTATCTATTTAGCTATGAGATCCAATACAATTCTTTGTATTCTTGATGCAACTTCCTGTGTCAGTTTATATAGAGGTGCCAGAATGGTGGCTGGGCTCTGTCTCCTCTTTTACTCTGATGTAAGCTTGACTCTTTTTATTTTTTTTTTAATTAAATTAAAAGAATTTCATTGGGATTTAGCTTTCAAGCTATAACAAGCCTCAAACACAGTCAGGTCTTGGCAGAACTTGGCAGAATTCAGTTTTGAGAAAATAAAAAGGCAAGCTCTAGTCCATGAGAAATAATAACCCACAGGGAAAAACTTGGTGCAATAATACCACAGAAAATTTCGGGTGTGTATTCCCAGAGCAAATAAGGAGTAATGTTAGATTTACGTTGAGTGGCCTTTGGAAAATATTACTAGCTTTTTTCTAGAAAAGGTGGAGAGAATTGAAGAAAGGATTTATTCTTGTGACGTCCTAAGTAGATAAAAGCACTTGATACATATCATCTCATTTTCCTTCAAAAATTATTTGGGGGGGGAGGAAGCAGGTAAATATAATTTTTCCATGTTTATAAACATGAGAATTTTTATTCTTAAGTTCAAAACTAAGTTGGCCAGAGACTCAAGGTAAGAAACCAGGCCTCTCTTGATCAACTTCCACAACTTCTTTTCCTAGTGTTCTAATCACAGCAGCTGTCCAAATTTAGGAATGAATCAAGACTATCAGAGACCAGTGTCACTGATCCTGGAGGATGAAAAGAAACTTTTTAAATACTTCCTTTACTCAAGGTTCTTTTCTTTTGGTTTTTATTTCAAACATCATAGGGGTGCTTGGGTGGCTCAGTCAGTTAAGTGTCCAACTCTTGATTTCAGCTCAGGTCATGATCTCAGGGCTGTGGGATGGAGCCCAAAGTCAGGCTCTGAGCCAGCACAGAGTCTTGTCCTTCTCCCTCTGCTCCTCCCCCTGCTCTCTCTCTCTCTGTGTCTGTCAAATAAATAAATAAATAAAATCTTAAAAAAAATCATAAACCTCCCTGCTTCCTGGTTGCAGCTACCAGCATAGCTCCTAACTGGGCCAGGGCTGCTGTTGTACTTCTCTTTAAGAGTGTAACAATGGAATGGGGCAGCCTTGAGCTTAATATGTAGATTCTATCAATTTCTTGAAAAGCTTCTTGTAAATGTGTAAGGTCAAAATTATCTGATAGATTATAAACACGTAATGGGTTCCTTGTGAAAAGCACCACTGAGCTTGGAGTCAAAAAAAAATGATTTCGATTCCCACCTAAAACCACAGTTAGTAATTGTAAAACCTTGGGCTGATTACTGAGTCTCTCTGAGCCTCAGTTTCCTCATTTGTGAAATAGGAGTCATAATAATACCAGTATTGTTTAAGGCTGCTAGATAGATAGATATGAAAAGATAGCTGGTAATATATATTAACGTACCTGAGAATATATATTATTATATATATTATCCAAAATTTTAAGAGTGATAAAATATGTTAAACATATTAGCCTTATTATAAGTCTGTGAAATAAACATAATTGGGATTTAATATATTTAATTAAATCTGAGATGCCATAAGTTTTAAGTCACAACATTATTTTAGTATCACTATAAGAGAAAAAAAACATTGTCAATTTAACTAGGACAGGAAGATAAGATGCATCCTGGTTTCAGAGCCATTAACATCTGAAAAAAGGTGCATCTTATTTTAATTGACGGGATATGGAAAATTATAGTCACCCTCATTTAATTTACATATGTGTCATTTTAGTCTTAACTGTTGTGAAAAGAGCATGGTTCTTAATTCTGTAAAGTGCATATTCAATTTAAAAATTATAAATCTAAAAAAAAATTAGTATAAATCTGAGAGTAGTATCCTGGCAGTCAAGAGCCTAGGCTCTGGCATGATAGCCTGGGTTAAAATCTGTTTCCTACTATTTAACCAGCTGCACGATCCTTGCTAAGTAGCTATTACTATTCATTGTCACCATAATTAGTATTGTTATAAATATTGTTTATGATATGAGACAACAAACAATCCCCATAGTAACTTGTTAGCATTGGTTAGAGAAAATTAATCCTATCCAAGCATATCTGAAATATTTTCTATTGATCACAGAAGAACTAAGTGGAAATTTAGCTGATTCAAGGCAACACATCTCCATTTCTGGAGAAGCAGCCTGGAGTACTCATGCTGCTGACAGTGGGTCAGAATCCAATGGATGAAATGTTCATACATACATATGACTACAGTGTGCTAATAAATCATTTCCTCCAAATGGTGCTCCTGTCATCATGTGAAGCACTTAACAGTGCAATGCTTCTCAGAAAACATTGGGAACAAATGTGCACTCTTTTAAAAATATGTTATATTTTATCCAAACCAAATACCGTCAGGCTCATTTCGATTTTATTCACAATATGTAAGAATATATTCTATGTTTTGCCGGAAGAAAAAAATACTCAATGGAAGTCAGTATGTTTTGCTTATTGTGAGCTAAATAATGTGATATATAAATGATACATAAATTATTTATCAAAAAGCCCAGGATGAAAAAAAAAGATTCATCTTTTTCTTTTTTGGATTTATAGAAAGAAGCTTCTTGCCTCTGTCAATTTGTGTACTGTGCAGAATAGGCAAATTACTAAAACTCTTGGGCTTCAGATTGGTCACCCTTAAAATGCAGATAATATCAATTCAACAAAAAGTTGTGAGAATAGATAATATAAAGTGATAAAAATACGTAACACAGACTCAAATATGCTAGTTGCTATCTCTTCCTTTCCTCTTAGAATGATGTAGGCTTTATTTTATTTCCATTTTCGTTTCTCCAAAGGGCCAAATCCTTCATTTTGACATTCCTGGAGACTCACATATGGCAAATCTGAATGAGAATTTGACAGCATGAATTAAAGACTTTTTCCCATGTATTTAAAATATGTTTTCAAAATTAACATTGAGGATGGGTAGGAGCAGGGTCATTAACCTTTTCACTAACATGCCCCATTCAGTCAAAGCTAAGTGCCACTGTCCTCTTATGCCAAGAAGCCAGGTTGGGTTTAGTGTTAAAGTTTACACAAATGTGTGCATAGATGTAAAGGTAAACTTTGCTCCTCAATTTGGATGGCATCAGCTGGCCCTTAGTTGACCTGCTGTAAAAGGTTCAAGTGCACTGTATGATGGAGGAAATCTTTGCAATGTAAAGACACAATGCTCATTCAATATTCTCTGGGCTATTCTGAGGTGTGTAAAGACTGTACATTTTTAGATTTTTGATCTCCAGCCTCTAGTTCATCCACAGTCCTGCATTATTTTCTGTAAAATTGAAGTCTCTCAGAGTGACTGTGCCGAGTAACCACAAAAGAATGTTTATGCAGTAGGAACAGTTTTCTTAGACAGCTTTTCACCAAGGTCAGCAGTGAGTCTCTGGCCTCCTGATACTTGGGACTTCTTAGTGTGACACTTTTTGCATCAGTTATCCAGAGAGAAGCATTGTCAGTGCAACAGGAATTGGCTCAGGTCAAGCTGACATGGCTACACTGTCAGCTGGAGGAAGACTGTGGTATATAAGCCTCCTTGCAAGGAGGCCCAAAGTTCAGCGGGCATTGCCTAATCAGGAAATAAGTGACGCTTGTGATTCAGGATCACGTTGTAACTTACTTAAAGTTTGTGACTAACACAATTAAAAAACATGATTCCAGGAGCGTCTACGGTTTCTTCTCAGCATTCGACTCAACTTTATTTTTAATTGCACAGACCTCACTGCCCGAGTATGTCAAATTCACTTTTTCCTTTCCTTTTTGGATGGCAATGCATGGAATGCCCTTGTATAAACACAGCCAGGGCATGAGCACAGTTCTACTTCATTTCCTCAACTCTTTGTTTTTCTATTCCCCATTGTCCTGCGTCTGCATTCCTTGACTACTGATGGGTTCAGTCAGCATCACCCAATGAAGTGTGCAGAAGGATTCACGAAGCAAAGGTCAAGGAAAAACTCAAGCTAAAAAGAAAAAGAAAAAGAAATAGTAAAGTAGGTGTATTAGTCAGGTTTTCCAGAATCAATAGGTTGTAATACACAGTCCCCCACCCCCCACATAACATGCATATCTCTCTCTCATCTATGTATCTATCTATGTATCTATGTATCTATCTATCCAGAGAAGGAGTGATTGTTTAAGAAATTGATTCATGCCATTGTGTGGGCTGGCAATTTTGAAATATGCAGAACAGGGGACCCAAAAATAGTTGATGTGGCAGTTAAGAGTCCAAAGGCATTCTGGAAACATTTCCTTCTTCCTTGGGGGACCTCAGTCTTTTCCTCTTAATGTCTTCAACTGATTGGATGAGGCCCCCCATATTATGGAAGACAATGTGCTGTCTTCAAAAGCTACTGATTTAAATGTTAATCACAACTAAAAAGTACCTTCATTCCAACAGCTAGCCTGGTGTTTGATCAAGCATCTGGGTGCCTTAGCCTATGTAAGATGACACATAAAATTAACCATCAATGGTGGGATATTCACTTACAATAAGTGAAAGAACATTTAGGCTCTGAAATTTGATAAATAAAATATATTTTACAAAAAAATGAAAAAAGCCATAATTGTGAATGATTTTTAAGTCCATCAAAAATGAGTATGATGTTAGCCAACATTCAGAGAAGATCACAGGCCTCGGGCCAAAAAGTAACATAAACTCTATTACCCCACTCCTTTGAATTCCATTTTTGGATAATTTCTTAGACTTGTCTTTAATGCCACTTGTGATAATTTTTTCATATTTTTCTCTAGTGCATTTTTTTTAAAGATTTATTTATTTATTTTAGAGAGAGAGAGAGAGAGAGAGGAGTGGGGGGAGGGGCAAAGGGAGAGGGAGAGAGAAACTCAAACCAACTGAGCCCCTGAGCATGTAGCCAGATGTGGGGCTCGATCTCATGACCCTGAGATCATGACCTGAGCTGAAACCAAGAGTCGGGCGCTTAACCAACTGTGCCACCCAGGTGCCCCTCTGGTGCATTTTATGGCTAAAATTCTTTATTCTGACTCTTAAAAAGGAATAAAAACATGGAAAGAGGGCACCTGGGTGGCTCAGTTGGTTAGGCGACTGCCTTCGGCTCAGGTCATGATCCTGGAGTCCCGGGATCGAGTCCCGCATCGGGCTCCCTGCTCCGCGGGGAGTCTGCTTCTCCCTCTGCCCTCTTCCCTCTCGTGCTCTCTGTCTCTCAAATAAATAAATAAAATCTTAAAAAAAA
>NC_058410.1:41413694-41420774 GCF_002201575.2 Neomonachus schauinslandi | reverse complement strand
AAAAAAAAAAAAAAAAAAAAAAAAAAAAACATGGAAAGATAAAACATACAATTTTCATTTCACATATTTCATATGTTCATCACACTCAAACTAAACATTTTGAACTAAATATAGCACATGTATCTTTCAATATATATATGATATTTGACTGTGTCTAAAACAGAATTTATGTGACCATGGGGAATAAGAGTAAGCACTTTTATGCTTTACTTCATTGGCATATTATTATCTCAATCCTTGATTAAATATGAGACACCTTGGAGTTAGATGAATTCTAATGACCCTTCTAAATAATACCTAAAAATTTGGCTTTGCTATTTTGATTCTCCGGTTTTTAAAATTACTTATTTATTAAGCTTTCTTATTTGATTTCTAATTGTTGGATGGATTTATTAGGCATGTAGTCAGCTTTCCTGAATGACTGAAACAACAATCTATGCAGTGGTGGATGACTAGAAAAAACTTCTGAAAGTCTATCCTGTTTATTTCAATAATAAAATTTTGAGTTAAAATACCAAAAGTAAATTCAACTGGAGATAGTCATCAGTGACAAGGTGGGATGAATTTGAATGTGTAAGCAAAGGAGTAGGCTGAGCAAGAAAATCAAAGAAGTGCCACCAAACACAGGATGTGTCATATTTCTGACCCCATTAATTTAAATTGCTAAGCAAAATAAATGCAACTCTTCTCATCTTCAAAGCACTTCATAGAAGAAAACAAAATTAAGTACCATAATACTAGGGTGATTCCTATTTTGCTGATGAAGAAACAGATGAGAAACTCTAATGGTTTTTCTAAAGCAGCAGTTGAGCTTTGACAAAACCGGGATTAAAGAAAGAGCTCCCTGCCCTGTCTTCAGCAGGGCACTTGTCTGCCGAGATCCTGCAAACCGGTCCAGATGAATCATCCTGTGATTCAAGAGCTGGCAATCTGGTTGCCGCATGGAAACAAGCAAACACGGGATTCTCTGAGAGTCCCTTGGGTTGTTGGTTTGGTTTGGGTAATGCAAGGGGCAGCTGAAATTCAGCAGCACTGTCTCAGGTTAACACAGAAGAAGACGAATAAAACCCTGACGGGAACAGAGATGCTCAAAACATTTGCAGTGCCACCCCAGGAAAATTCAAAACAAAGTAATAAAAGGAAAGTTGATCTATTTGGAGCACTGCTCAGGAATTACATGCTTTCAGTGCTGAAATCTCCTCCCTGAGGAGAGCTATCAATTCTGAAAAATACACCCAATTTTAAGAAGACTGCTTTCTGAGACAGTTTTCTGACTTGATCTGTTGGAATGGTTGGTTTCTCCTTTAGACATTTTGCTATTAATTTGCAACGTGGAAATAAAATGGCCTTGGGAACTCTATACACATTCTAGTTTAAGAAAAACTTTGTTTTATAAGGTCACAGGTTTTTCTTCAATAGACTGGATGGTTTGTAGCTGTTTGGCCACAGAGATGTTTCTGTGACTGTGAAAATTTCTGCCCCCATAGACACACAAAGGATGCAGGGCCCCGTGGTCTGAGCCAAATACCCCCCTCTTGGCCTTCTTCTGCAGCCCCCAATCCATCCATGAATGTGAAATGAATTACATTTCAGTCAGAAACAAAGTGAAAATTTTAGAGTCTGAAAAAGTTGAACATTTAGCTGGGCTTCTTTCTGAATAAGGCATTTTCCAAGCAACATAGACCAGATCTCACATAAATTTACCCAGACTGCAGAGAGTAAAATTATCCATTAAGTAAATTGCAGGCACTGTTAACATTTCCCTTGCTACAATATCCAACAATGATTTAAAAAAGAAATCGCTGGACTCAGAAGAAAGATGGCTGAGGTTACCGTAGAAGACGAGGGAGTGTTCCCTTCTAATCTGTAATATTTTCCTAAATGAACAACCAAAAAGATGCCAGAAGGAAGCAGGTCTGAGCCAGCATGGCACTGGTACAGGCTTATGAAATATAAGGGACAGACTTGTCACACCATGATTTCCCCTCCCAAGCTACACACCCAATGTGGGCTTGCCTTCTCCCAAGGGGTTTCTTAAGCTCCCCATTTAGTTATCATTTAGACAAGTAGATAAAGGTGGGAAAATATTTAAGAGTTATTTCCCACAATTTCTCTTTGTTAGCAAATATTTGGCTTTGAGGCTTAGTGTCCATCTTTCCATTGAGAGATGCCCACTGAAGTCAGCGTAGAATGTCGCTGTGAGGAGGAAGCCTCAGTGAGGAAGCCCAATTTTCTTTGCAGTAGCAAGCAGTGAACGCATTGTAGACTCTAGAACAAGCTGCTATTTCCTCAGCCACCGGCCCACTGGGCACAAATCACACTGTGTTAATAGTCTATGAAGGCAAATAGCGAAACTCTGAGAAAAAAGGGATAGGAAACAAACCCACAGGAATGGAACTTTTTCCACTGATATCTCGTCTTATGGAATGTCAGCTGGTGTTCATTGAAGGATGCCAGCAAGTACTTGCTGATGAATATTTTCCATACCAACCCCAAATAGAGATTTATTTTAGCATTTCTTGAAGGCATTTTGACTTCTACTGGTCACAAACTAAAATACAGAAGGCTCTGGGGAGTAGAGGGGGAGCATGCTTAGGAGGAGTTGGAATGCCAGCTGAAAATGTGTCTGTAAGAAGGAAACAAAACAATGCTCCCAGGGGCGCCTGGGTGGCTCAGTTGGTTAAGCTTTTGCCTTCGGCTCAGGTCATGATCTCAGAGTCCTGGGATTGAGCCCCACATTGGGCTCCCTGCTCAGTGGGGAACCTGCTTCTCCCTTTCCCTCTGCCCCTCCCCCTGCTTGTGCTTGCTCTCTGTCTCTTTCTCTCTGACAAATAAATAAATAAAAACAAAAAAACAAACAAAAAACCCCCCAATGCTTCCAGAATGGCAAGATGAGTAGAAAGACATGGCGTGACACCAAGACACACCACTGATGATTTTGCTCAGTATCAGTTATGTCCAGATGCTGCAGAACTGGCAAGCTTTCAGTGGATTACAAGGGATTGAGCTGTCTATCCATTTTCTCGACCAGGGCTTTACTCAGTTAAATGAAAGCTTGAACCATCTATACAAGAAACATGGCACTGGCACTCGGCGGGGGGAGGGGGATAAAAGAAGAAAAAGAAACACTGCACTAAAACAGGGTATAGTTTTTCATGTTTTCATTAATTGGGAAAGATGAAGGCTAATATTTTAGGCCATATTTTACAGTCTAGAAATAGAAGAGCTCTGAAAAACGTTTCGATGGAGATTTCCATCAAAATGATCAATGTGATAGGGGCGCCTGGGTGGCTCAGTCGGCTAAGCGGCTGCCTTCGGCTCAGGTCATGATCCCAGGATCCTGGGATCGAGCCCCGCATCGGGCTCCCCGCTCAGCGGGAAGCCTGCTTCTCCCTCTCCCTCTGCCTGCCACTCTGCCTACTTGTGCTGTCTCTCTATCTCTCTGTCAAATAAATAAATAAAATCTTTAAAAAAAATGATCAACGTGATAGATCTGAACACCAACTGTGAGAGAGCTGATAGACACAGATTGCTCTTAACAGCACCTGCTGGTAGGAAGGAGTGTGCTGATCTATTTTAAAACCAAGTACACACATAAATATTTAGTCCTATAGTATATACTGGGCCTTTTCTGTTTCTGTGTGAGTTATAATATGAAACCACAGTTGACCCTTGAATGACACAGGTTTGAACTGTGTGGTTCCACTTCTATTTGGATTTTTTTTCTATAAATAGATGCTGCAAATGTTATTTCCTCCTCCTTATGATTTTCCTAATAACATTTTCTTTTCTCTAGCTCACTTTATTGTACGAATACAGTATAGATCCATACAGCATACAAAATGTGTGTTAACTGACTATGTTATTGGTAAGGCTTCAGCTCTTAGTAGTTAAGTTTTTGGAGAGTCAAAAGTTTTATGTGAGTTTTTGACTGCAGGGGTGTTGGCACCTCTAACCCCTGTGTTGCTTAAGGGTCAACTGTAAAACAAATAGGAATTTTACTCTTATGTTTCAAGGCCAGATCCAGTGATCACTCTTCCTTCATGCAGTCTCCTATCTTCTCAACTTGCTTCAGTAACTCCCTTCTCTGTGCTTCTCCGCCTTCTGCTCTGCCAGTGGGATAGCACTTGCTCAACTTGTTTCATAGTCAGATGTTTGTATGTTATTTTCCCCCATCAGATGATAAACTCTTTGAGGGTGGAGGTTTTACCTTACTCCTCTCTCTCTCTGTTCTCATTGTGTACCCAATACTTTCTTGATAAATAGTTTCCAATTGAATTCATATATTGAATTTTATCAACTCAGCACTAAATCATCTAAAATATTTCAAAAATCATAATCGCTTGGGTTTATACAGTATATCTTCCCCAATACCTAACCTGGATATCTCATCTGGTTTCATTACATCTCTATAATAAAAAATAGACTTCATTCCTCTCATGCTTAGCTGTAGAAACTAAAACACAAAAGGGAAAAATAAATGTTTCATAGAAGGCTAGTGACAGAAGGATCAAAGTCCTTCAGGATCCTGAAGTCCTTCTCAATGGTGTATACAAAAGCCCAAGAGTTGGGCTTTGCCTGAGCGCCTTTAACTGTCTGGGATTTCACATCATATAAACTGTTAAGTAGCAGCTGGGCTAGTTGAGGAGTATCTCATTAATAACTGATGTTCAACACGCACAGTAGTAGAATAAAAAGATATACAAGTGCCACTTACCTTTGACTCTTCAGAGAAGCTGTAGGCTACAACCAGGTTAAATGGCTGAGGCTCAGAGAGTTCCTAGAAATTTTGGGTCAAATTAAGTTGGAAGAAAAGATGGTCAAAAGGAGCAAGGTTAATGGACAGCTTTTATTTCCTTACTTTTTTCTTCTAATTTCGTTTTCTGAAAAACTTTTACTGGCTTCCTTAATAATTCTTTTGAAAAGTAGTTGCATAGGGCACCTGGGTGGCTCAGTTGGTTAAACGTCTGCCTTCGGTTCAGGTCATGATCCCAGGGTCCTGGGATTGAGCCCCACATTGGGCTCCTGGCTCAGGGGAGAGTCTGTTTCTCCCTCTCCACTTGCCTTTCCCCCTGCTCATGCTCTCTCTTTCTGTATCTCTCTGTCTCAAATGAATAAATAAAATATATTTTTTAAAGATTTTATTTATTTAAGAAAGAGAATGAGAGAGAGAGAGAGGGCATGAGAGGGGGGAGGGTCAGAGGGAGAAGCAGACTCCCTGCTGAGCGGGGAGCCCGATGTGGGACTCAATCCCGGGACTCCAGGATCATGACCTGAGCTGAAGGCAGTCACTTAACCAACTGAGCCACCCAGGCGCCCTAAATAAAATCTTTAAAAAAAATAAAAGTAGGTGCAAAAAGATAACATAAAATGCAACAGGCTGTATATGAATTTTAAAATAGTAATTAAATATTGTCAATGCCAATGCAAACAACTTAAATTTTTAAGAAAAAATAACTAACTTTATAAAGGTCAGAGTGGATATCTTTTGTTTTTGTGGGTCCAATTCCATTCTCCACTCTTTTTTCTGGTATCATATACTCTATTTTATTCCTGGGCTTAGGGCTTTGTTTAGTTATTTAACAAACACTGCATGGTTCATAAGAGTGCTACACACTGTTCTAAGCATTTTAGAAAATTAACTTAATATCAACAACAACCCTGCAAGATAGATAATATCATTATCTCAATTTGAGAAGAAATTGAAACATAGAGGGATTACATAATTTACCCAAGGTTACACATCTCATGAAAAATGGAGCTGGAAGACAAGGCATCCTTAGTGACAGTGTTTTGTCCTACAAAGCTTTATCTCCTTCAGGAAGTGTGCTAAACAGAAGCTGATGGTTTCTCTAACTCATCATGTTGTCTTTCCACTTAAATACTTGCCCTTTTCTAGCCCACACAAATACATTTGTTATAAATACTTTAACTTTGGTCCAACTGTTTTGTTCTTTGTTTTTTGTTGATATATACCAACTGAGTCAGACTGAAACTTCCTAGGAGAAAGGGCTATTTCTTGTAACTTGCACTATGCAGTGTCCATCCTGTTCATGGAACAAATCGCTTCTTAATAGACTCATCTGGAGATTAAAAAGTAGTTCAACTCAACAAACATTTATCAAGTACCCATTAGATGAGATGCATGGTGATAAGCATGGAATTTATAACAGAAGCCATGTGCATACTGCTAGCACATGTTAATAGAAGGTATTAGCACAGGGAAGCAAGATAGATGGATGCCCCTTTGCTGGGAAGGCCTACAGGGCTCTCTCCTTCAGTAGCCCAGGGTGAACCTTCACTTCTGCTGGGAGCCAGGCCACTCCATGAATGATGGTGTTTCAGGATTGTGAGGCCTGGAATATGTTGCTTAGTGGGAGGCGGGCTTCTTGTCTTCTACTCCCATTTGGCAAAGATGCCTTATTATGTAAGACTGCCACTGTTTATCTGCACCATATTTATGGCTTTTACAAGGGTTATTCCAAGGTTTGGCAGATATGGAGAAGTATTTTATAAAGCAAGGCTTGTAGTGGGCAAGATCTCAAATAAAATTTCTGGAGTGTATCTAAAGTACCTTTAAATTGTTGTTCATGCTAAGGTGACTTAATGCCTCCCCTTCACCCCTCATTGGTCATATTCATCAGATTTAGATGAAAAGTAAACTCTTTAGGCCAGGGTACTATGACTACATTGTAATTCCTAAGTTCTAGAAAAATCAAAGTACATTTTAGTTGCTTTTTGAAGCCTAACCAGCCTGAAGACTATTTAAGTTTATCTTGTCTTTAGCAAACAGTAATACCTAATCTTAGGAAAGTCCTCTCTTCACTGGCCAACCTGAATCCCATAATACCATTTTTAATGGCTTGTACTTAACACCCTGATGCTTATGAATGGAAGAGTTCATAAAGGTATGTTTGGAGAGGTGTAGCAAAGTGCCAAGTGTCCACTCAGAATTAGTTCTTTATCCAATCATTATTATTTCATTATTAGCTTCATTGGACATTTATACCTAACAGTTGCTACATAAATCTGGAAATTAATAAAACAGAACCTCAACACAAAAGAGTGGTCACTTTACAT
>NC_058410.1:41250698-41413684 GCF_002201575.2 Neomonachus schauinslandi | reverse complement strand
CTTCTGTGGTCTATTTCCAATACCACCTACCATATTTTATACTTTAACATACATCGAACTTAGATTGTTTCCATCTGATTAAACATCTTAAGAAAAAAAAAAAAAGAGTAGTTTAGGATTACTTCTTAGTCCCAATGTAGAAAAGTAAATATTTCCATTTAAAGGAATTATAACATATTAAAATAAGTAAGTTTTAAAAGTCTAATCAATTTTGTGGTGCTTTCTGCAAGCTAGTCATAAAATAAAGATCAGTCTTTCAGAATTTATTAGAAATCATGAAGCCCTTTCATCTGTGATAAAGAGATTTAAAAAGCTGACTTTACTATACATATAGATGTTCTTGAAAACTGCCCAATAAATCTTCCATTTTATAACTAAAATCACAATTTAAATATTTCCAAAGAGCTTCCTATTTGGAGGAAAAAATGTGTCAATACTCTGGTAAAAAATCATCTTTTGAGATACCCGTTTTGTAAGATTATATTTTAGCAAAGCAAGATAAACTTGTAGTACACAGTTTTATTAATTTGTAATCACTTGAAAACAAAGCAGTAAACAATAAATGATATGAGTTTGTAAGAACACAACCGATCAGAACAAATTAATTGTTTCCCTTGATGAAAGAAATAGAAAAAAGACTGGTAACCATTTGCAATTGAGTCTTCAAGGCACAGTTATCAATAAGCCAACAAAGCAAAGAAATATTTTAAGTGGTGTAAGCATAACCTCATTCAAAAAATTGCTTTATGAAATAAATCAATCAGAGAAAGACAATCTCACTGATATGAGGAATTCTTAATCTCAGGAAACAAACTGAGGGTTGCTGGAGTAGTGGGGGTTGGGAGGGATGGGATGGCTGGGTGATAGACATTGGGGAGGATATGTGTTATAGTGAGCGTTGTGAATTGTGTAAGAATGAATCACAGACTTGTACCTCTGAAACAAATAATATATTATATATTAAAAAAAAGAAAGAAGATAGTAGGAAGGGAAAAATGAAAGGGGGGGAATCGGAGGGGGAGACAAACCATGAGAGTCTATGGACTCTGAGAAACAAACTGAGGGTTTTAGAGGGGAGGGGGGTGGGGGGGATGGGTTATCCCGGTGATGGGTATTAAGGAGGGCATGTATTGAATGGAGCACTGGGTGTTATACGCAAACAATGAATCATGGAACACTACATCAAAAACTAATGATGTAATGTATGGTGACTAACATAATAAAATAAATTAAAAATAAAAGATTGCTTTAGTCTACTAAAACTTAAACTTGGTGTACTAATAGCTTTTGTTTGCACCACTGTTTTTCTATATAAAATTATAAACACATTTCTTATGTGTAGTATCTCCTGAAAATGTTTTCCAATACTTGGTGAAATTGTAAACCTCATTATCTCCATGATTTCCTCTTTTTTTTCATTGCCCCTTTTCACTCTCAATTGTACTCTCACTTTTCCTTCTCATTATATTTGTTTTTCTTGTAGATAAAAAAATGTGAGATAAATAAATGCGAGACATAAGTAGTATCTTAGAATAAAAACAATTCTCAAGAACTCATAAGCTAGACTAACCTAATGATAGGTAGAACAAAATCTAGCTTCTGTTTGATTTTGGGGGCCTTGCAAAATTCACCCTATTTATATCATTATATATATTTGTTATTTTAAAGAATTGCTTTATAAGTGTTTTTTTTTTTAGCACAAACAATCTTAAGTCTGATTCAATTCTGTTAAATTCTAAGGTCCTAGCCCAAGAAGATGCAGTTAGTTGCCATTTACTCGATTGACAAACATAAATATTGCATTCTTTATATTGCATTTTCTCTCGCCAGTCATTGTACTTGAGATTGGAGATACCAAATGACATGGACTTCACACTTGTGGAGCTCAAACTAAGTGGAGGGGAGTGGGAGGTGGGGACAAAAACTATAAATAAATAACTGCACTGCAATACAGAAATCACACACACACACACACACACACACACATTAATGAAGGGAGTTGTTGGGTACATATGGCAAACTGACAACTTATACATGTGCACAACTAGTTGAGACATAATACTCAAGATTACATTGTCAAGGTGCAAGAAGGGAAATTGTTCATGACGAAAATCCAAAAACCATAGTGTGTTACAAATCAAGCATGAAATAATAATATATTGTGATGATAAAAAAGAATTACAGTTCAGGAACATAAGTGGAAATAGAACAATTAGAAATCATGGGGTAATCATTCCGTGAGATAAACTCGTCATCATGTTCAATGTTGGAAGTCCTTTATTATGCATTTATGACAGCCCAATTTTGGGCTTAACAACTTAAAGGAGATTTAGAATTTTGAATTTTGAATGAGACAAAAAGAAAAAACAAATATAGGTACATCCAAATATGAGAAAGTCTTTGTGGTCAGGAATGCTTATATAAATTGAAATTGTTTATATTAGAAAAGGGATGGGGTGATGAATACCAGTAATTTAAAAATATATGAAAACTTATAGAAAAGAATTCATTCTCTGTAATAAAATCAGAGCAGAGAAGAAACATTTTTAGGTGGGCACAGAAGACATCAATGCTCCTCCTTAGGACGAGTGTTCTGAGAGTGAGAGCTAAGGATGACTGGAGAAGCACAAGAAAAAATTCAAAGTTGTGAAATCATTCTGGGAGAAAAGGCTGAAATAACACTACTGTTTCAGCTGCAGGAGCAAAAGCTACACTTTGGTTCTCATGCCTAAACACCAGAGGACAGCTCATCTGGCCCCTCCTCCCTGCCAATGACAAGGCTGTCATGATATAAGTGACAATGAAACAATTCTAGCCTGAGTCCAGATGTATCCCATTTAGATGGACTGACTTACGGATTCCCAAGGACAGAAATGTGGGAGTGGGGGGTGAGGAGAGCAGTCTCATTTGAGCTTTAGTGAGAGATTCAGTGTGTCTCCAGCGACACAATGAAGTTATGGTCCTGTCCACATGGTCCCTTTGTTAATAGCAGGCCCCCAAGGGATGGGGCAGACCACGGAGGCCTGGCCATGGTTGAGCAGGAGAGTGAAACTGAAACCTGAAAATCTGAACTTTTATTTGAAAGCAGACTTGAAAAAATTTCAAATTGAAATAAAAACACAATGTGGGTCATACTAAAAATGTTTGCTGGGGCTGAGTCTGGTTCGTGAGGGTGCCCATTTGTGATTTCTGGTTTAGACTCATTTCTGTTTCGAAGGAGGAGGATTGAGTACATCACTGCTCATAGAGCTTTGCAGTCAGATACATTCCACGGTCAGTGACTCTTCCAGAGTCTTCTGAATCTTGACAAGTCACCAGCACCAGGTTTTATCCCTCTCACGACTGAATTCTGTCGGAGGAGAAGGGGAAGAGAAGTTCGGTACCAGCTTCCTTAGAGATGAGCTGATTTTCTTTTACATGTGCATCATGCTGTGGCGTCAGAAGAGAAATTCTGTGGGGACGGTGAGCAACTAACTTTGGTTCTACTTTAGAAAAATCCCTGGAGAAAGTCCTGACTACATTCAGGAGGTTGGGTTTGTGGCTTTCGGGATTCCATTCCAAGCTATGATTGCATGGTTCTGATCGTTTCTGATGATGTGTCTTATTTTCTGTCATTATAAGTATTCTCTCCTACCCTTAAAAAATCTTCTCTTCTGCCTTCAAAAAAGAATTACTCTTACCCCCCCCCACAAAGCCTCAAAAACTGAATACAAAGAAACTTTGCAACTCCTCTTACATGACAATGAACCTTGAGTGTTTTGTCTATGGATTTTTAAAATCATTGGATTCACTAACATTCCCAAATGATGCAAGTCTCTACCACTAAAGGTTTAATTCATACCTAAAATGTTGCCATTATTTTGGGTAATGATATATAATTAAGTCTGCCGACTGTTCTCATGCTTTTCTCTCAGTGATTCAAGGCTGTTGTCAAAAAGCAGCTGCATATCTGTGCTCTTTTTGTTAAAGCCCTTGTCTGAAGTACCCAACAAACAGGGTTTTTTGATTCATCACATCTTCCAGGTAGTTCACGTGCTTTTGTAAAAACCTGAATCTATGCCAGTTTCGAGATATATCCATCACAAGTTTTTTTTTTTCTTGAAGCAGTTATCATGTTACTACAAACTCTGATAAAAGAACAAGATAAGGCTGGTTTACACTAAACACATTTCTTACCGTATATTCCACAGAGTAACACTTCGAGAAGAAAACAGGCTGAGATCTGTGATCTCTTCCCCAAAGACAGATGTTGGTATCTTGCTAGAGTCTCTCACTTTCAGAAGAGAATGGGTATGGAGAGAGACTTGATCTTCCCAGTGCTTTTGTAACTGAAGATTCTAATAGCAAATGGCAGTTTCTCCTCACATAAAGTGCAAGAGTAATGGATGTCTATTCCTTGGCCAGCAGGCTAACTCATCAGATTAACAGAACTCAAAAACCGAAGCCAAATTCCAGGGTCACCTCCTTTCTGTGGTAGCGGCTGGACTTCTAGAGAGGACAGCAAACCAGAGGACTTGTTCTAAGAGAAAGGATTTACTAGCTTAGATCCTTAGTATTGAGTAAAAAAGAAACCTACATAGAATTCAGACAACATAAACACATTAAAAGAGTAATCTGACTCCTCACAATTTAATGTAATGGCATACGCCCCCCCCCAAAAAAGGAAAATAACTTTGCTCCCTTCAAAAGGAATTTTTCAACTTCAAAAAGTCCCTTCTGACTGTTCAATATATGTCTCACAAAACACAGCTGCTTTTCAAAATTACTGTCGGCGGCAAGACAGAGGTGTTTGTTTTCAGAGATCTGGAAGTAGAAAGCAAAAGGCGAAAGTGTAGGGACTCACGTGCTTTTTCACTTAAGGGGAAAAAAGGGTTTGATCATGAAAGAGAGATCTGTTTTCCCTAGACCCTGGATAATTTCTCTCAGCTTTGGCTTGATTTTTATAATGAATAGCTTAAACCCAAATTACAAGTTTGAATTAAGAGCTCCTAATCTAAAATCCTTTCAGTCCTCGCAAGAAATAATTTTAGGGATTCATGTACTGTTGAAGTTACTAGGCATATATTTTATTATGGTTAATCACAGCTACTATTAAAAGAAAGGTAGTAATATATTTTTTCCTCTGTTAAGATCAGCTGGTGAAACTGTGGTTCTCACACAGTTGCAAAGTTCTTGCTAATTATCTAATCACCGGGACAAAGACTTACAGAACCAGGCAGGTTGAGACCGCTCCTGTTGCAGACTTCCAAATCAAAGTCAGAGTCTTGGAGACAGTGTGACCTATTTATCATTAAAAATGCTGAGTTATTCTAACTGCTGCCAGTTTTGAGAGTCAGTGCTATTATTTTTCCATTTGAATAAATGCTGTTAATTGAAACACAAGCAACAACATTCTCAGGGATGGGAAATGATATTCATGAGCTTTCCCCTATAATCCTTTCTTTTATTACCATCTGGTTGCATCCATCAACACGTTTATTACTGTCACTGAGGTAATCCTCGCATTTCAAGAACACTCAAGTATTATCTGCATTTTATAGATGAATCGAACAAGATACTGCTAAATCAAATGGTATCATCTGAATACAACTACTTCAGTGGCATAAATTATTTCGTTTCTAATTGACCTCTTTGTGGTCAATGTGACCTGTTTGTGGTTCACAATATATCCTAATAGTTTACGTGTTTCTGGACAGATTTCCAGATCTTTCATGCTTTTGGTATCTCTTCAGTAGCTTCTTTTTTGTCTCATGGGAGTAAAACTTGGTCAGTGCAGTGATTCGCAAATAGTAGTGTTCATGAGAATTGCCTGAGGAATGTGTCAAAATGCAAATTCCAGGGCCCTCTATCCTAATTCAGTACATCTTTGTGGGGACCCAGGAACTGGTACTTCTCACACATACCCCGGGTGATTCTGAGACAGGTGGCTCACACACAGTATCTTGCTTAACCCTAATCTAATGACAGTCCCGGATGAAGAGCAATGATTGGGTTTATTTCTTGACTCTTTGATTTCCTGGAACTTACTACAT
Organism: Neomonachus schauinslandi; assembly: GCF_002201575.2. Classification (NCBI taxonomy): domain Eukaryota; kingdom Metazoa; phylum Chordata; class Mammalia; order Carnivora; family Phocidae; genus Neomonachus; species Neomonachus schauinslandi. The sequence continues at coordinate 41,407,652 of NC_058410.1, read as the reverse complement.
CATTTTAAGCTTTGGCTTATTTTGTTTCCATAGGGTAGGAATTTATTGTTTGTAAAATACTTGGGGGTTGTAAGTTTAAATGGGTTGTGAAAATTTCCCAGTGCAGCAGATCCACACCATGGTCAGTCTCTGTTTTGTGCCCATGAAAACTCCAGTTTAGTTGTCATTTATGGAAGATAGTTTAAGAGTATCCATCTGTTAAGACCAACATGGTGGGGCACCTGGGTGGCTCAGTTGGTTAAGCGTCTGCCTGCAGCTCAAGTCATGATCCCAGGGTCTTGGGATCAAGTCCCACATGAGGCTCCTTGATGCAAGGAGCCTGCTTCTCCCTCTGCCTGCCACTCCTTGCTCACGCTCTCTCTCTCTCTTTGACAAATAAATTTAAAAAAAAATAGAGCAACATGGTATCAGGAAGAACACTGGAGCAGGAATTAGATCTGGCTATGCTTTAATTGTGACTTTAGCTGTGACTGGCATTTAGAAATAGGGAAAATATAAATGTCTCTGACAACCCTAAAGGATCATTGAATACACCAAAGAAGATAATGTACCTACAAGTAACTTATAAACTGTACTTTGCTATACAGTTATAATAATGACACATGAATACCGAACTCCAACAGAAGCAACTTATTTAAGACTTCATTTAGGGAGTCTCTAATTTCTAAGGACTTGTTGAACAGAGAGAAGTCTTACAGGGAACATGTGGGACCTCCTGGTTTGGAAAAAACTCATAAACAATCAAAAAGTAATTGTGTGGGAGATAGAGAAATGTTTTCCTATGACTATTTCTTAGGAATAGTGTTTATATACCTAGTGGGAGTGTGTTATTGGAAAGCTGGACTAAATGTGATCATGACCCTTATTTGGGAAAAACAAGAGGTAAGTAGATGACTGTGATATTACACTTTCCTTTCTCTTTCCTGAGCCTCAGCCACAGTGTAGCTCTAACTGCACTCTCTTCTCCCCCCCTCCCCCGCCCTCCTCTTCTCCCTCTCCCTTCTCTCCCTACCCTTCTAGGTCCTCCTCCTCCTTCTCCTCCCTCCTCCTCCTCTTCCTTTTCTCCTTCTTCTCTTTCTTCTCCTTCTTCTCCTCCTCCTTCTTCCTCCCTCTCCCCCCTCCTCCTCTTCCTCCACTTCCTTCTTCTTCTTAGTCTTCTTCTTCTTCCTCTGCTTCCTGTAGAGCAGGAAGAAACTGTAGGGCACAGGTTACTTTGTGTCACCCCCTCCCCTGCCACCCCCAAATTCACAAATTCACACGTTCAAGCCTAACCGCCATTGTGATGGTATTAGGGGGTGGGGACTAGAAGGTGATTAGGTCATGAGGGTGGAACCCTTATGAATGGGATTAGTGCCCTTCTAAAAGAGACTTTGGAGAACCCACCCCCCACTTTGGTCATCTGAGGACGCAGCGAAAAGACAGCTGATTGAACCAGGAAGTGACTCCTCACCAGACACTGAATCTGTTGGTGCCTCGATTTTGGACTTCAGCCTCCAGAACTGTGAGAAATACATTTCTGTTGTTTATAAGCCACCCAGTCTATGGTATTCTATTATAGCAGTCTGAATGGACGAAGACAGCCTGCCTGATAGCAATGTGTATTCCTGAGGAGAGTAGCCTCTGGAACAGCACATAGTTTGTATATCACTATGAGCTGCCAGCCATACCATACTTTTGGCATGTAAAACCTTTCGGCAGAAGTCTCACTAACCATGACTACGATTGAATACACATGGAAGCAGCATCTTTGGATAATTTGAAGTTATTCAAATAACCCTTGAAAACAGAGAGAACTGATTGCAATAGCCAGACATCTATAACTTGCTGAAGACAACTTTTCATTCCTGGAGAGAATAAAAATAAAAATATGAATGGCAAATCTTTTTTTTTTTTTTAAAGATTTTATTTATTTATTTGAGAGAGAGCACATGAGACGGGGGAGGGTCAGAGGGAGAAGCAGACTCCCTGCTGAGCAGGGAGCCTGATGCGGGACTCGATCCAGGGACTCCAGGATCATGACCTGAGCTGAAGGCAGTCGCTTAACCAACTGAGCCACCCAGGCACCCTGAATGGCAAATCTTTATTAATTTTTCTTTTGCCTTCAATGACTAAAACATATGGTACTTTGTATTAATATGACGAGTTTACAATCATCTAAAACCTTTTTGTTCTTGGAGAAAAAATTGAATTGGGATATCGAGCTACTTAAATTTGGGGGGGGGCAGACTGAGATTATATTAAGGGGAATACATGTTAAATTTTAGTTAAATTTAAGTCTGGCACATAAATGCACTGAATAATGAACTTCCACACGGAATTCATTTGGATTTTTCTTTTAAGATTAAAAAATTATAATTAGGTAGAAGACATGTGTAGCTGCCAAATAAGACAGTCTTTGATGCAGTTTTCTTTGGATGAAACATAACCACCATAATAGCCAGTGGTGTATGATGAAGAAGTCTGGGAAATGTTGTCCAACCACATATGAAAATAGGTGCTGGCATTGCAGACAAGGAGATCCATTTTTTACTGAAGAAATACTCTCTTCCATATAACTGTTGCCTAATTCTTGCCAACTCATCTTTATTGGTCTGCACGTAGCTTGAAGTCTAATTTTCTTCCTTTCTTTTCTTTTTAAAAAGATTTTATTTATTTATTTATCAGACAGAGAGAGAGAGAGAGACCACAAGCAGGGGGAGCAGCAGGCAGAAGGAGAAGCAGGATCCCTGTTGAGCAAGGAGCCTGATGCAGGACTCGATCCCAAGACCTTGAGATCATGACCCGAGCCGGAGGCAGACACTTAACCAACTGAGCCACCCAGGCATCCCTGAGGTCTAATTTTCAACTAATTTTTGATTACTCTCAAGTGTTCCATTTCTGGACTAGGTGTAAAGGTCTATCATGGGATGAAAATCCTTGACTTTATTTTTCTACACTTCATTTTTAAAAGGAAGAAACAGGTATAATGACAATGCAATTTTGGGTAGTGAAGATTCATGAAAAAGTAATTTACAAGAGATTATTGATATCTGGCAAGATGACATAGTTTAAAATTTAGAATTACTAAGAAAAGTTTATCTTTAGATTAATTTGTCAGATATTCGAAAGGAAGAACTTTATCTCCCATTTCCCCCCATCTTTCTTAAGCCTTCCAAAGTGCAGGACATGGAAGGAAACACCCTGATTATCTGGCAACCAGACTTCTGACATCAATCAGGGAAGCAAAACCACTAGGAAATATAAACACATACAATAAATGATTTATTGTAGGGATTTAATCTTATAAAATAATTGTGGTTGCTGTTGTTTCTGTGTCTGGTGCTAGAGTCTGAAGTTCACATGGCAGGCAGTCAGGAAGGGACGGCTGAACATGAAGTTGGAAGAGCAAGGAAAAGCAGGGCCTGTGAAGCTAAGCCAGAAATCACAAGGAAGGATTGGAACTCTTGTCAATCTCTCTCTGCCTCCAAACTTCCAACTTCTATGAGGGGGCCATTTTACAAGAGAAACTAGAGCCCTCTGTCTGGGAGCTGAACAGGCACTTGGCCTAGAAGTGAGAGAAACTGAATCAGAAGATCCAGCTGGAGCTGGAAGTGTTGAGGGCCCAGGTGTGGCCTCCTGCGAGCTAAGCAAGTCAGCAGGGAAGTGGCAATGTGTGTGAAATGCAACACTGCCTTGTTCCCTGCACCAGCTTCTTGAGGAGTATGTTGGCTTTTTGATTTCCACCTTCCAAATTTTTGTAAGATATTCCTTATGGACCATGTTAACTATGAACTATGCGGGGAAGGGAATTCTACGAACTGAAGTTCTAGCTTAAATTAAATTAGCATAGTGCAAAACTATCATAGTTTAACCTTAGTTAACTTGGCATCCAAATATCCCTCTTTTGACTACACTTAACTTCCAAAAAAAGATAGTGAAAAAATCTTACCTCCACCTAAGTTAACACAAGTACCCCTTATACAACTGGAAACACTAATGCTCCCCTCTAATAAAGATATAAAATCCCTATCTTTCAGTGATTTTTATTTCTTTTCTAAGAAAAGAAGCTTTATTTCCTTGGTAACTAAGACCTCGAGATCGACAGAGCTCAAAGTGCAAGGACAGGAAGCCAAAATTTAATTAGTGGATCACTAGAGGTAATTGTTAGAGCAGCCACTCCCTTGTATGTCCCTTAATTCCCAGAGCCCTAAATCCTGGCTAGGGGAGAAAAATTATCATATACTTGTCTCTGGACAAGGGTATATATTCCGTTTAAGAAGCCATTAGTGCCATAAGCAGGTCTTCAAAAGTTCCTTCCACTATTTGTCTAGCCAATCTCTTCAGGGTGACAGAGAAGATGGTAAAACCAGTGAATTCAATGAGCATAAGCCCATCATCACATATCATAAACTATAAAATGGGTTGCTAAGTCAGAACTAATGCTGAGAATAAGGAAGTTGGTATGTCCAAGGATGATAGTTTTGGCAGAAACACTGTGGGAAAGGACAGCAAATTCATATACAGTATATTGTACCAGTGAGAACAAAGCACTGCCACTCTGCCTCTAGGTGGCTGGCTGATTCCCCTCCTCCCCAGTGAATGGTGCCATTTTGGAGACTCAGTGTTGGTCTGTGCAGCTGTCAAATTGGGCATTTGGCAGTAGCTATAGTCAGGTCAGCCTTAGTAGGTGGAAATCTATATTGCTGAGCCCATGCATAACCTCTGTCCCTGGTGCCATAAGTATGTTTTCATGAACTCATCAGTCAAGTATGGTTTGGTTGGGGCAAGAGTCTGACTGTTGTACATATAATGGGTCATCTTGTCTACTGCTTATTAAGATCCTCCTCCACTAAAGTTCCTCTTTGGTGAACACACACATACATATCTTCACATCCTGTGCACATCCGGAGAGGTCTAAACACATATCTCTTCCCCAGGCCTCCACATTACCAGTTTTTCAAATGAGTTCTTTCCCACTGCCTGGCAATTCAAACAAGTTCATTAGCTGTTTCTGCTGAGGCAGGGTAGGTCCATATTTCTGGCAATCTTCCTTTCTAGGTAAAATGAACAGCCAGGTGTATTACTCAAAGTTCTGCCCACAGGGAGGATTTTTCTTCACCCTTACCTTTCAAGGTATCTCAGATTAGATCTGCAATGCTATAGTTGTCCACTTTCAGGTAAAGCCGGTCTATTTTGCAGAATCATCTGCAACGCAGGCCCCAATATTTCCTTCTCCAATTACCTAATCATAGGAAACTTCTCTTAAGGTCATAGGTGCAGATTGAGAGGGAGGAGGCTATGTGGCTGAAATACAGGTCATGAGCTTACTTATGGAACTTCTTTGTTTTAGGGCATAATCAAGTCAGATCTTGTATGTACAACTTTCATATAATGATGGAGCCCTGCTGTGTGTGCCCAGCCTGTATGGTTTAGTAGAACATAAAAGCCCTGATAAGCACTCAAGTCTCATGGTAACTTGGTGGCCCATGTTCAAGGGTTCAAACCCTGTTAAGGGTTGGAAGCAAGGGAAAAATCTGATTTTCAAGAATATAGTAGTAGTAGTTTTCTACTGAAGAAGGCATAGCTTTGTTCCAAAATCCTAATGGTTTGTACTGTAATTCACCTCTAAGGTGACCATCAAAGGCCCCGCACAAATCTCTGTCTACCATGTATGCTTTAAGTACCTTCAGATCTGTGAGGTCATACAGTCCAAATGTCACTGAGGCTGACAGGGCCACCTGGGCATATTGCAAAGTCTTCTTATGTTTTGGGCTCCACTAAAAACTGGCAGCTTTTCAGGTTGCTCTATAAACGGGTTGTAATGGCACCCTCAAATGAAGTATATGTTGTCTTCAAAATTCAAAGGGGTCTAGTGACATTGTGGTTCTTTCTTAATGGTAGGGGGAGCCAGACACAGCAATGTGTAATTCATTCTGGAAGGGATATGCCCCAGACAGCTGACTCCCAGAAATTTTGCTGATTTTTTGCAGGATTTACCTCTCACCTGTTGGCACACAGTTGTCTTACCCATGTGTCTGGGATCATCACTACTTCCTGCTCTCTTGATCCAATCAGTATGATACCATCAGTGTAATGCACCAGAGTGAAATGAGAGGTGGTCCAGGTCCCTGGCATATGGCTGAGAAGCTGCTATAGCCCTGAGTTAGGACAGTGGAGGTGTATTAATGATCCAGGCTTCCAGCTTGCATTAATGTGGCATCCTGCAGTAGAAGCTGGTGCCAGCTTCGATCTGCACCAGGCCTAGGATTCACAGAAGCTTTAATAGGAGATTCAGCAGGAATTACACATGCTGTTGGCCCAGTTTCTGCCCCATGACACCCTGCAAACAGGCAGATAGGCACAGATATGCCTGAGGCCCTGTGTTGACTCCTTAGTATAAAGGAATATGGTCAGTCTTTCACTTCTGGCTTCCTGTGCAAATGTTTCTCTCCTGTGGACCATGGTAAGAATCCACAGGGAAGGAAATTCTGGGAAATGTAGTTCCAGTTTAGCTATTCCATCAGAATAGCTTCGATCTCAAATGAAGATAGAACCAAAAACTTAGAGAGCAAGAAACTTCCCCTAAATCTCTAAAACCATGAAAATGTCTGCAGAGTAGCAAGCTCACATGAGAATTTCTTCCCACCTGCTTCATCAATGAAAAAGAAAGATTTCCTATGGCAAGCTGGTGAAGTTCACAAAACATTGCACTTGTGGGGTGGAAACCATGAAGGGCAGGCAAGACAATTGAAGATAGAAGAACAAAGGAAAAAGGAAAAGCAGAGAAGGTATGTGATGGCGATTAGAAGCAGGGTGTAGTGCTGAGCAGAAGCAGGCAATGGTAGGGGTGATAAAAAACAAGCAACACCTGTCAACAGAGAAGAGTGACAGTGACCAAAAATTGGAAGAAAGAGCAACTTCTGTCTCTGGGTGGGAAAAGGTCTCATGACCTTGCTGCTCATGAAAGAACAGGCATATGGAAGCTCCGTTCTTACAACAAATACCAGGTGACAGATGTCTCCCAGGAAGTGGTATTCAGGATCTCTTGAAAACACATGCCATTACTTATAAAGCTAATCTAAACTTCCTGTAAAACTTACTTATATCAAACAGTTCCATCCTCAATAATTTCAGTTTAAATATATTACATTTTGTCTAATTTAAATGTCTTTTTCTATTTATTATTTATAATAGCTACTCTTAGTTTTTATTATTGTCAAAAATTAGGACATAATTAAACATGTAACATTAAAAACAATATTTAAAATGCTGATTAGAATGCATTTTATTTTATTTTATTTTTTTTTTATTTTTTTTTTTAAAGATTTTATTTATTTATTTTAGAGAGAGAGAATGAGAGACAGAGAGCATGAGAGGGAGGAGGGTCAGAGGGAGAAGCAGACTCCCTGCTGAGCAGGGAGCCCGATGCGGGACTCGATCCCGGGACTCCAGGATCATGACCTGAGCCGAAGGCAGTCGCTTAACCAACTGAGCCACCCAGGCGCCCTAGAATGCATTTTAGATAACTTTTAGTCTCTTTAAAGGCAAACTCTTCATTAAAGTATATTTAGTTGTACATGGCTTAGATTATCAGAAATTTTATTTTCCCCATTTTGTTTTTTCAAAATATGACTGGCCATTACTCTGAGGCAGAGGAGAGTGTAAACATAATTAAAAGAAAAAAAATTAAAGTCCTAATTGTTTTAAGTGAGGTATTTGATATCTTGTAGAAATTACTGTTCTCCTTAGCTAAACTTGTAAGGAGATGCAAACAATATTGTTTGGAGCAAGAGGGAGATTTGGAGAGAATTGGAAAAAAAAGATTGAGGGTGAGGAGGACCCTAGATACAAAGAGCTGTATTTATTTTTTATGTCATCAGTAACTAATCTTCTTGTTAATGCTATCTTTGTTATTAATCCTTCACAGGGCCCTGAGCTCATATAAATTATTATGAAAATTATTAAACACAATACACACTCATATGCACATGCTACTGAAAATTCATGCCATTTTGAAAATGCAGTAATTATTCAAGATTTTAAAATGTTTAAAAAAAATCTTACCTCTACAGTAATCCCTGAACTCAAGTTTTCTTCTGATTTCTAAGTAGATACATATCAGAGGTGGTTCAAGGGTCTATTTCTAGCAATGGACAAAGTCACGAAAATGACAGACTGTGTTCTGCAGAATGCTTATGCTTCTTTGACCCTGAACCAGACCTTTTGTATTTAATTCTGATTAGGCATAGTTTATCATAAACTTATTTACAACACTTAGCATTTATAGTTTCATAAAAATGATACTTTCTTTGCCCTTGTTTCTACATTAATGTTGTTACTGCCACAGATCTGTGGAATTTATGAAAACAGTTATCTAACTGATATATTCAGGGGGCCCTTGCCAGAATCACTCATATTTATACTTATTTCAAGGGTATCTGGGAGAGTTTGCACAGCTTAATCCAAGGCCTGTGCTTGTCACTGATCTTTTCCTGCATTTCTTCTGGTGGTACAAGTGAGAGAAAGAAGAAAAAGTTTTAATAAATTCTTGTTACCCACGACACTGGAGGTTTTTCTGTATTTATTTGATTTTTTTGTTGTTGTTCACTTCTTTTTGATTTAATAACTTTATGTTGAGAGAATTAAAGATCCCTTGAAAATCAGTAACAGGGGGATGATGTAATACATTTCAATGAGATAAAATTATTAGAGTAGATTACGAATAAGGGTGTAGTCCTTGATGAGCAAGCCCAAAGTGACTCTAGGTCAAAAAAAACCCCAAAAAACCAAAAAAACAACTGATTAACTCAAGGCTAATTCAGAAACACATGTCTACAAACAGTCCACTTTTCCAACGGGACTTTTTCACGTATACACTGAACCTGCAGTCTTCTGGTAAAATGGGTATTGTATTATTCTGGATAGCTATTTCTTCTGGGTATTTCTAAGCTAGCCATTAGAAAGTTTTTGTTTCAAAAGGTCAAAGTTCTAAAATATATTTTCAGTACATCTGCTTTGGTAAACAGGGTACATTGAAGGTAATTTAATTTTTTATTGAAGATATGGGATGATTCTATTAGCAGAAGAAAAATTATCTTAATTTTCTTGTATAGGAGAACCCCACCAGGTTAATAATAAGCGGGTTTAAAAACAAAATCAACCAGGAAAAGAAAGACACAGGTTATTGCAAGGATGATGGGATGACTGTGGTGAGCCTGGGCCGTGGGCTGGCTGCCGGGATTTCTGGGAGCCTAGGAGATGACTTGCCATCGTACGTGACATAAGATTTCACATGACTCTTGGGGAGTGTTATTATGCAGTTGTATTCTATCTACTTGATTTTTGTTGTGGCTGGTATTCATTTCTCTTTTTTAAAAGGGACATGGAAGTTGTTTAAGTTCATGATTTTTCAAAGCAGTGAAAAACAAAATTCTATATGCAAAATCTCACGTAAACAGGATTTTATAAGATCCTCAGGGCTAGATTATGAGCTGTAACTTATCATCACATTTTAGAAGTTGGAAATGGGCCCAGAGAACTAATTATTTTGCCGAAGGCCATATAGCTAATAAGAGCCAAACACAGGATTTAAACCCAGATCTGTCTGACAATGAAGTCAGTATTATGTCTACACCACAATTGCAAAGGCAAAGCAGCTTTCTTCTAAGCCTTTTGCTCTGCATAAAATTAGCCTTAACAGTCTTTATCCTTTTGTTTTCTGTTCCGAGGGCATCATCAATTGCTAAGTTTTTCATATCACCTATTACCTATTTTTAGCTCATACGTGTGTGGGCCTGTATTGTTTGTTGTTCTAGGAAGGAGAATGTTGCGTTGTACGGCCACACTGACTTTTCTATTACACATCTCCACAGCATTTGTGCATGTCACTGTACTTGCAAACACGTAGATTATCTTTAAAAGAATATACACAAAAAACTGGTTAAAAATCATTGTATTTGGGGAGGGGAGCTGAGTGGCAATGTGAGAAAAAGACAACTTTTTTTTTTTGGTACAACTTTTTGTTCCTTTTGAATATTATACTATGCGATATTTTACCAATAGCGAATTTAAAAATATCTCTGTATTATGGACATTTGGGATATGGCTGCTAAAGACCATGGAAAACTAGATGTATTTTTACAAATTCAAATCAGAAATGGAGTATTTTAAATTGTGGCTGTGTTGTTTAGCCAACGATTTACTGTGATACTAGATTTCGAAAGGTGCCAGGTAATCGAAATGCTTTTGGTATTTGGAGCTTGAATAGCAAAAGAAGACCCATGTAACAATAATTGCAACACAGAATTTTAGAATTGGAAGATATATTATAGATTATTTAGTCCAATGTTTTTATTTAGTTATGAAGAAACTTCTTAGTTTGTGGCAGAGCCGGGAAAACAAAACAAAAACACTTCTTTGGGCTGTAAGTTTGATGTGGCCTCTAATCTACTGTATGGCAAAGGTTGGCATGGTTAATCCTAGGAAAAAAGATACCTAGAAAAATAATTATTATACCATATTCTGAAGATCAGGTATCTTCTCTTGGACACATCTTTGAGAAAAGCATTTAAATTCACTTTGCTAATTCAAAAAGGAAAGTTAATTTTTCAGAAAATAGCTGTTTGACACATCTGTGGCCTATTAAATGATTAATTAATGTCCAAAAGGAAAAACACACACACAAACAAAATTTGTGGTTAAGTCATGACGGCACTAGTTATTTTTATCAGCCTAAATTCATACTTGTAACTGTTCTCATTAGTAGAATATTCTCATTAGCCTGGTATGTTATTACGCGATCCTCAGAGATATCTTGGGTGGGCATCCAACAGATGATGTAACCGCTCAATTAAAGAATTGCAGTGCTCCTGGATGTATATGGCAACCTTTCTTTAGAAAGTTCTTTTTCTAAGAAGTTTTTTATTTATTTTTTTATTATGTTATGTTAATCACCATACATTACATCATTAGTTTTTGATGTACTGTTTCATGATTCATTGTTTGCATATAACACCCAGTGCTCCATGCAGAACGTGCCCTCTTTAATACGCATCACCAGGCTAAGCAATCTTCCCACATCCCTCCCCTCTAGAACCCTCAGTTTGTCTTTCAGAGTTCATAGTCTCACATTGTTTGTCTCCCCCTCCGATTTTCACCCCCTTCATCCTTCCCCTCCTGCTATCTTCTTTTTTTTTTTAACATATAATGTATTATTTGCTTCAGAGGTACAGATGTGTGATTCAACAGTCTTGCACACTTCACAGAGCTCACCATAGCACATACCCTCCCCAATGTCTATCACCCAGCCACCCCATCCCTCCCACCCCCCACCACTCCAGCAACCCTCAGTTTGTTTCCTGAGATTAAGAATTCCTCATATCAGTGAGGTCATATGATACATGTCTTTCTCTGATTGACTTATTTCGCTCAGCATAATACCCTTCAGTTCCATCCATGTTGTTGCAAATGGCAAGATTTCATTTTTTTGATGGCTTCATAATATTCCATTGTATATATATACCACATCTTCTTTATCCATTCATCTGTCGATGGACATCTTGGCTCTTTCCACAGTTTGGCTATTGTGGACATTGCTGCTATAAACATCAGGGAGCATGTACCCCTTCAGATCCCTACATTTGTATCTTTGGGGTAAATACCCAGTAGTGAAGTTGCTGGATCATATCGTAGCTCTATTTTCAACTTTTTGAGGAACCTCCATACTGTTTTCCAGAGTGGCTGCACGAGCTTGCACTCCCACCAACAGTGAGGAGGGTTCCCCTTTCTCCGCATCCCTATGAACTGACTTGTTAATTTTAGCCATTCTGACTGGTGTGAGGTGATATCTCATTGAGGTTTTGATTTGGATTTCCCTGATGCCAAGCGATGTTGAGCACTTTTTCATGTGTCTGTTGGTCATTTTGATGTCTTCTTTGCAGAAGTGTCTGTTCATGTCTTCTGCCCATTTCTTGATTGGCTTAGTCGTTCTTTGGGTGTTGAGTTTAAGAAGTTCTTTATAGATTTTGGATATTAGCCCTTTATCTGACGTGTCATTTGCAAATATCTTCTCCCATTCTGTCGGTTGTCTTTTGGTTTTGTTGACTGTTTCTTTTGCTGTGCAAAAGCTTTTTATCTTGATGAAGTCCCAATAGTTCATTTTTGCCCTTGCTTCCCTTGCCTTTGGCGATGTTTCTAGGAAGAAGTTGCTGCGGCTGAGATCAAAGAGTTTGCTGCCTGTGTTCTCCTTTAGGATTTGGATGGACTCCTATCTCACATTGAGGTCTTTCATCCATTTTGAGTATATTTTTGTGTGTGGTGTAAGGAAATGGTCCAGTTTCATTCTTCTGCATGTGGCTGTCCAATTTTCCCACCACCATTTGTTGAAGAGACTGTCTTTTTTCCACTGGACATTCTTTCCTGCTTTGTCAAAGATGAGTTGACCATAGAGTTGAGGGTCCATTTCTCGGCTCTCTAATCTGTTCCATTGATCTATGTGTCTGTTTTTGTGCCAATACCATATTGTCTTGATGATGACAGCTTTGTAAGAGAGCTTGAAGTCCGAAATTGTGATGCCACCAGCTTTGCTTTTCTTTTTCAACATTCCTCTGGCTATTCGAGGTCTTTTCTGGTTCCACACAAATTTTAGGATTATTTGTTCCATTTCTTTGAAAAAAGTGGATGGTATTTTGATGGGGATTGCATTGAATGTGTAGATTGCTCTAGGTAGCATTGACATCTTCACAATATTTGTTCTTCCAGTCCATGAGCATGGAACGTTTTTCCATTTCTTTGTGTCTTCCTCAATTTCTTTCATGAGTATTTTATAGTTTTCTGAGTACAGATTCTTTGTCTCTTTGGTTAGATCTATTCCTAGGTATCTTATGGTTTGGGGGGCAGTTGTAAATGGGATTGACTCCTTAATTTCTCTTTCTTCTGTCTTGTTGTTGGTGTATAGGAATGCCACTGATTTCTGTGCATTGATTTTATATCCTGCCACTTTACTGACTTCCTGTATGAGTTCTAGCAGTTTTGGGGTGGAGTCTTTTGAGTTTTCCACATAAAGTATCATATCATCTGCAAACAGTGAGAGTTTGACTTCTTTGCCAATTCGGATGCCTTTTATTTCTTTTTGTTGTCTGATTGCTGTGGCTAGGACTTCTAATACTATGTTGAATAGCAGTGGTGATAGTGGACATCCCTGCCGCGTTCCTGACCGTAGGCGGAAAGCTCTCAGTTTTTCCCCATTGAGAAGGATACTCGCTGTAGGTTTTTCATAGATGGCTTTTATGATATTGAGGTACATACCCTCGATCCCTATACTCTGAAGAGTTTTGATCAAGAAAGGATGCTGTACTTTGTCAAATGCTTTTTCTGCATCTATTGACAGGATCATATGGTTCTTGTTCTTTCTTTTATTAATGTATTGTATCACATTGATTGATTTGCAGATGTTGAACCAACCTTGCAGCCCAGGGATAAATCCCACTTGGTCGTGGTGAATAATCCTTTTAATGTACTATTGGATCCTATTGGCCAGATTTTGGTGAGAATTTTTGCATCTGTGTTCATCAAGGATATTGGTCTGTAATTCTCCTTTTTGATGGGGTCTTTGTCTGATTTGGGGATCAAGGTAATGGTGGCCTCATAAAACGAGTTTGGAAGTTTTCCTTCCATTTCTATTTTTTGGAACAGTTTCAGAAGAATAGATATTAATTCTTTAAATGGTTGGTAGAATTCCCCTGGGAAGCCATCTGGCCCTGGGCTTTTGTTTATTGGGAGATTTTTGATGACTGCTTCAATTTCCTTAGCGGTTATAGGTCTGTTCAGGTTTTCTATTTCTTCCTGGTTCAGTATGGTAGTTGATACATCTCTAGGAATGCATCCATTTCCTCCAGATTATCTAATTTGCTGGTATATAGTTGCTCATAATATGTTCTTATAATTGTTTGTATTTCTTTGGTGTTGGTTGTGATCTCTCCTCTTTCATTCATGACTTTGTTGATTTGGGTCCTTTCTCTTTTCTTTTTGATAAGTCTGGCCAGGGGTTTATCAATCTTATTAATTCTTTCAAAGAACCAGCTCCCTGTTTCGTTGATCTGTTCTGTTCTTTTGGTTTCCATTTCATTGATTTCTGCTCTGATCTTTACTATTTCTCTTCTCCTGCTGGGTTTAGGCTTTATTTGCTGTTCTCTCTCCACTCCTTTAGGTGTAGGGTTAGGTTGTGTATTTGAGACCTTTCTTGTTTCTTGAGAAAGGCTTGTATTGCTATATACTTTCCTCTTAGGACTGCCTTTGCTGCATCCCAAAGATTTTGAACAGTTGTGTTTTCATTTTCATTTGTTTCCATGAATTTTTTAAATTCTTCTTTAATTTCCTGGTTGACCCATTCATTCTTTAGTAGGATGCTCTTTAGCCTCCATGTATTTGAGTTTTTTTCGACTTTCCTCTTGTGATTGAGTTCTAGTTTCAAAACATTGTGGTCTGAAAATAGGCAGGGAATGATCCCAGCCTTTTTGTACTGGTTGAGACCTGATTTGTGACCTAGGATGTGATCTATTCTGGAGAATGTTCCACGGGCACTAGAGAAGAATGTTATTTTGTTGCTTTGGGATTTAATGTTCTGAATATATCTGTGAAGTTCATTTGGTCCAGTGTGTCATTTAAAGTCTTTTTTTCCTTGTTGATCTTTTGCTTAGATGATCTGTCCATTTTAGTGATCAGGGTGTTATAGTCCCCCACTATTATTGTATCATTGTCAATGTGTTTCTTTGCTTTTGTTATTAATTGGCTTATATAATTGGCTGCTCCCATGTTAGGGGCATAGATATTTACAATTGTTACATCTTCTTGTTGGATAGACCCTTTAAGTATGATATAGTGTCCCTCCTCATCTCTTATTACAGTCTTTGGTTTAAAATCTAATTTGTCTGATATAAGGATTGCCACCCCAGCTTTCTTTTGGTGTCCATTAGCATGGTCAATGGTTTTCCACCCCCTTCACTTTCAATCTGGGGGTGTCTTTGGGTCTAAAATGAGTCTCTTGCAGACAGCATATCAATGGGTCTTGTCTTTTTATCCAATCTGATAGCCTGTGTCTTTTGATTGGGGCATTGAGCCCATTTACATTCAGGGTAACTATTGAAAGATATGAATTTAGTGCCATTGTATTGCCTGTAAGGTGACTGTTACTGTATATTGTCTGTGTTCCTTTCTGGTCTATGTTGCTTTTAGGCTCTCTCTTTGCTTAGAGGACCCCTTTCAAGATTTCTTGTAGGGCTGGTTTCGTGTTTGCAAATTCCTTTAGTTTTTGTTTGTCCTGGAAGCTTTTTATCTCTCCTTCTATTTTCAATGACAGCCTATTTTTCTCATTTAGTGCTCTGAATTTATCATGCCAGTCTTTTCTGGCCTGTCAGGTTTCTGTGGATAGGTCTGTTGCCAATCTAATGTTTCTACCATTGTAGGTTACAGATCTCTTCTCCCGAGCTGCTTTCAGGATTTTCTCTTTGTTTCTGAGACTCGTAAGTTTTACTATCAGATGTTGGGGTGTTGACCTATTTTTATTGATTTTGAGAGGGGTTCTCTGTGCCTCCTGGATTTTGATGCCTCTTTCCTTCCCCAAATTAGGGAAGTTCTCTGCTATAATTTGCTCCAATATACCTTCTGCCCCTCTCTCTCTTTCTCCTTCTTCTGGGATTCCAGTTATTCTCGTGTTGTTTCATCTTATGGTATCGCTTATCTCTCGATTTCTGCCCTTGTGATCCAGTAGTTGTTTATCTCTGTTTTTCTCAGCTTCTTTATTTTCCATCATTTGGTCTTCTATATCGCTAATTCTCTCTTCTGCCTCATTTATTCTAGCAGTTAGAGCCCCCATTTTTTATTGCACCTCATTTATAGCCTTTTTGATTTGAACTTGGTTAGATTTTAGTTCTTTTATTTCTCCAGAAAGGGTTTCTCTAATAACTTTCATGCTTTTTTCAAGCCCAACTAGTATCTTTAAAATCATCATTCTGAACTCTAGGTCCAACATCGTACTAATGTCCGTATTGAGTAGGTCCCTGGCAGTCGGTACTGCCTCTTGTTCTTTTTGCTGAGGTGATTTTTTCCATCTTGTCATTTTGTCCAGAGGAGAATGGATGAATGAGAGAACAAAATGCTAACAGGTTACCAATGTCCCCAGAAAATATACTCTAAACAAATCAGAAGAGACCTGAAACTGGGGGAAAAGAAAGGGAAAGAAAGAAAAAAGAAAAAGAAAAAGATAAAAACAAACAAAAACAGAACAAAACAAAACAAAACAGAATATGATCAAATATGATCAGGCTGGTGCATAGATCGGTGCCACACACTAGATTTTGGGTGTATTTTGGTCTGTTAGAAGAAAGTGGCTCCCAAAATTTTAAAGAAAGAAAAACTTATATATGTACAAAAATAAGGGTTAATACGATGAAGGGATGGAATATGACTGTAAAGATGAAAATTATAAAAGATTTTATAAAAGGAATTAATAAGATAAGAAGTTGTTTGAAAAAAGAAAGAAGAAGATTTAAAAAAAAAAAAGGGAGAGAATGTGATCAGGCAGGAGACTAGAACCAAGCCATACACTAGAGATTTAGGGTATATTTTGATCTGTTAGACGAAACTGTATCCCAAAATTTTAAAGCAAGAACAACTTATATATATATATATATGCCAAAAATAAGGGTAACTACTATGAAGGGATAGAATATGACTCTAAAAATGAAAAATAAAAATGTTTTTTAAGAAAGGGATTGATAAGATGTTGGTTGAAAAGGGAAAAAGAAAAATTAAAAAAAAAAGACAGTTAAAAAAAATTAACTTTGAAAGACTAAAGAATCATGGTAAAAAAGCCATGGATTCTATGTGCATTATTCCCCTCGCGCTGGAGTTCTGCCATTCTCATTGATCGGTAAACTTGGTCTTTGCTGGCGGTTCTTGCTGATCTTCTGGGGGAGGGGCCTGTTGCCATGGTTCCCAAATGTCTTTGCTGGAGGTGGAATTGCCCCGCCCTTGCCGGGTCCAGGCTAAGTAATCTGCTCGGGTTTGCTCTGGGGAGCTTTTGTTCCCTGCAAGCTTTCCGTTGGACTTTGGAGGACGAGAGTGAAAATGGCGGCCTCCCAATCTCTGCTCCAGAGGAGCGGAGAACTCGGGCCCTGCTCCTCAGTGCACCCCCAGAGAAAAGCAGTCAGTCACTCCCGTCTCCCCGGTCTCCGGCCGTACTCTGTGCTCAGCCGGCCTGTGACTGAGCGTTTCTATCTCTGGCACCCGACTCGGTGTGGAGTCTCCAAACCCAGCAGATCCCTGTGGTGCGCTCCTGTGCTGCTCCTCCCAAGGTAGGAAGGGGAGTCTCCCCGGATCTGCCACTTGTTGGGTCCCTGCTGGAGGAGCAGTGGCCCGACTGTACCGCGGATCATGGTTTATGACAACCCTGAGCTGAGAGCCCGCACCTTGGCTCGGTCTCTGCAGCTGGCTTCCCCGCTCCGATACCTGGGAGCTCTGCCACACTCAGGCACCGCCGGTCTTTCTGTGACTCCGGGGGTCCTGAGACCACACTGTCCCGCGAGGTTTCCACCCTCTGCTTAGCCACTGGAGCAACGTCCCTCAGCAGAGCTGACTTTTAAAAATTCCGATTTTGTGCTCCGTGGCTCTATCACTTGCCAGAAGCAGCCGAAGGAGTCCCCCTCCCCTGCCGTCTATCCTTCCGAATATCACCTCGGATTCACTTCTCCGCACGTCCTACCTTCCAGAAAGTGGTCACTTTTCTGTTCAGAGAGTTGTTGCTATTCTTTTCTTCGATCTCCTGTTGAGTTTGTAGGTGTTCAGAATGGTTTGATCCCTATCCAGCTGAATTCCTGGGGCCAGATGAAATCCAGGTCTCCTACTCCTCCGACATCTTGCTCCACCCCTTCTAAGAAGTTTTTAAAAAAGATAATGGAAATTTCTTCACCTAGATCATGGCATGCTACTTGATCCTCTTGAAGCCATGATGTATTTGAAGGATTAACTAAGCTATGAATCATTTGTGTTATGGATTAAAACTTTACTAGAGTACTTTCCTCTATAAAGTAAACTTGTTTTTAATGGTACTAATGATAATTTTAGCAATTAAAGAATCTTAATTGGTGTTTGGGCATGAGTTTTGTTTTTCTGGTTTTTTTTGTGTTTTTTGTTTCTTTGTTTTCTTAACATACTAGTGATGGATTAATAGTACTATCCAATTCAGACTGAATTTATACCACAAATCCAAAAAATCCTATACTCAGGAAATTAGTATTTAGACATTAATTGCCTAGAACTAGGCTCAATTCTCTATTTTTACAGACCAAAACAGTATTAGAGACTTCATTAAAAGGAAAAAAAAACACATATAAATATATATACACATATTTATTTGTCTGTTCTTAGCTATGACTGAATAAATTAACAACCATGTTTCAGGCATTGTACTTGGTGTTGTTAGTATAAATGTAAGTAAGCACTAAGTCTGCCTCCAGGATACCCTCATAATCTAGAAGGGGAGACAAAGATACAACTCCATGGGAACAGTTTTTGTTAAATTCTATAGGAGAGGTGAGACTAAGGTGCCAAGGTGACTAGGAGCAGAGACGGGAAGTGGGGAAGAGGGTAGCAGGGATTTGCAAAGGGAATAAAACTGG
This sequence comes from Neomonachus schauinslandi, assembly GCF_002201575.2. NCBI lineage: Eukaryota > Metazoa > Chordata > Mammalia > Carnivora > Phocidae > Neomonachus > Neomonachus schauinslandi. Next base: position 41,388,999 of record NC_058410.1, on the reverse strand, counting down.
TGCCAGACTTTAAAGGCTGAAGAAAAGTATCATAAAGAGCATTTTAGGCAGAAAGGGATCTAATGGTGGAAGGCAGAGAGATGTGAAAGTACAAGAATTTCAAATGGGTCAAAATGGTGAAGATGTGGAAAAGTGGGTGATTTGGCCAAAGATGTATAAAAAATGGATTGGGGCACATTATAAATAATACAGAGTGTCATACTAAAGAGTCACTTTTTTCAGTATGAAATGGGACCATAAAAGTCTTTGAGAAGTCTTCTGTCTTTATTTTGGAATAGCAATTTGAAAATCGTTCTAAGAGGGAGACTAATCTCACAAGTCAAGACTTGTGATTAAACAAATATGGGGTATGCTGCTCTCCCTATTTCCTTCTTGGAGATTCACTGTGCACATTAATGGATTACAGGTGCAGGAAAACTGCATTAAACCTGTTAATGTTATTTATTTATTTATTTATTTATTTATTTATTTATTTATTTATTTTTAAAGATTTATTTTATTTATTTGACAGAGAGAGAGACAGCGAGAGCAGGAACACAAGCAGGGGGAGTGGAAGAGGAAGAAGCAGGCTTCCCGCGGAGCAGGGAGCCCGATGCGGGGCTCGATCCCAGGACCCTGGGATCATGACCTGAGCCGAAGGCAGACGCTTAACGACTGAGCCACCCAGGCGCCCCTGTTAATGTTTTTTAACCTGCTGTTTCCTAACGTGAATCATCATGGGACCCTTTTTTTTTTTTTTTTTTTTACCTTTTGCCTTCTCTCTCCTGCAGCATACTTTAGGGAATTCTATTTTGTAAAGAAAACTCTTCCAGTTGTGTGGAGTGTGGATAAGATGGCAAGGGATTTGAGGCCAAGGGCCAATAAGGGAGAGATACAGGTGAGATATGATTGCACTAACAATAAATAACAACTATTTTGTTATTCATGTTTCTTATTTTTATTTTTTAAAGATTTTATTTTTTTATTTGTCAGAGAGAGAGAGAGTGGCAGGCAGAGGGAGAACCAGGCAGAGGAAGAAGCAGACTCCCCACTGAGCAGGGAGCCAGATGTGGGGCTCGATCCCAGGACCCTGGGATCATGACCTGAGCCGATGGCAGATACTGAACCAACTGAACCACCCAGGTGTCCCTAATGTTTATTTTTAAATTATGGAATTGTTGATGCCCTAGTGTCAAATGTTTATGCAGACAAATATTAATTTCCATTTAAATTGAGCAAATTCAACTTTTGTGAAACTTTTTCTCAGAATACCCATTATAAGACCATCATGAGAGATTCTTTAAATGGTATATACTGATTTTCCTGGCTAATGTTAATTTTAAAGGAAAAAATCTTGGCAAAATACAGCTCTGTTAGTTACAGTTACTACTGTCAGTTTTTAAAATATTCATAGCTGTGAATAACATCAGTGAATGAAATCCATTTGCTGTCTGTGGCTGGAAATTCTACAGTTTTTGAAAGCTGGAATTACTTGGGAGTGGCCATTCAGATGTGTCATGGAGGAGACATTAACCTCACTGTTTCCGCTTAAAATCTGGCTCACACAAAATGCCAAAATACTTATAATATGTTCAAATGAAGCCTGATTTTGTAAGTTTCTAAAATTGGAAAAATAATGGCATATTGTAAAATTTATACAGACCTTCTTGTTCTCAATTAGATGAATCATTCATAGTAGATATTAAAAACCCCATCACTTTCATGAATTCTGGAGTACCATATTGTAGGTATTGCCAGAGATATCTTTTCCTTTAGCTTAGAGAATTCCATTTCCCCTTGTTTCTCAAGACTGTAAATTTGCAGGTGACTGCAATATCAGGTCCAAATTCCTTTCCAAAACACAGAAAATATTTTCCTGTGGAACACTGACACTAAAAATAGGAAAGCTTTTTTGGCTTATAACTACTGAAAATTATAACATTTACAGAGAGCAGAGTGAGTTAAATTGCTATGTTAGCGAAATCTTACGTTGCCTCTATAAATCTTTTATATTTAACCTATAAAGATCTGTTTTTATATTTCTTTAAATGAATTAAAAAAAAGAAAGTACTATTTTTTCCAGACCTTTGCATCACTTGGCATTAAATATTTCTTTTTTCACATTGTTCAAAAAAGATATTTCTATAACCTGGTTACAATGCATCATCTGTTTCAGTTCTTAACTTGCTCAAGAAGTTAAGCTCAAGAAGCTCAAGCTTCACATGTCCTTGAGCTTTTGATGTATAGTTCATTTCTTACCAGATTTTCTTTTTATATACTTTTTCATTTCTTATATTTTGATCATACAAAGTTGTGATAAGAAATTTGGCTATCATAGCTCTGGGCATATTTATCTCCTTCCTTTATTTCTAACCAATTAGGGTAGTTTCCTTTTTATCCATAGAATAACTACTTGTAAATTGTCAAGACAGATTTCCAATAATCTTAAGAATATTGCACACCCATAAATTCTGTGTCTAATGGATACCACTTTCACAGCTCCGTAAGAATCCTTAGGAGGTAATCTTAAGACTGGCAACCTGATAGCCTTACATATTATATAATTTTTCAAATCTTTTGCACAAGAAGCAGTGCAATGAAAAGAAAATTCCCTACTGGAGGACTTTCCATTATGTAGGAGGCAGAGATCCTCTAACATGGAACAGAATTGGGAATGCACATTTGTCCCTGAGGCCGTTTAGAAATAGCTATAGATGAATGTCAAATTGGGACGTGAACAAATAAGGATTGACTAAAATGGTTGATGTTGGCAGTCAGAATGACATGCATATTTGGCTTAGAATTTCATTCAAATGCTGTACTGGGCAAAAGCCCTACTACTTTCCACCTATTTAATATCTGTGTGGGAGGGAAAATTTGGACTCAACAAAGAACAGGCTCAACAAGATTTAAAGAGACAAAGATTTAAATATTGTGTGAATCATGTGCTCTGAGTAACTCCGACTAAGCTGTGAACGTGTCTCAATGCACACATCATCAAAGTCCTAGTGGGTCAGCTTGCCTCAGACAAAACTGACTCGGAAAAGCATACGGAACAGTGTTGGGATAGATTCTAACTCATTTGTTTTATGTACACTAGGGACTATTATAACGTATTAGTAAGGAAATTAACAGCTGTAATAAAACAAAGAAATAAATGGTTAGTATGCCAACAATGTAAGTAGCTCTTATTTGTCAATATTGTAAGCAGAACCAAAGTGCTGTTTTATGAAAACATTCTTCAGAAATTTTATTGGATTCTGTTTTGATATAAAACAATCTTTGATGCTTATTAAAACTTAATAAGCCATTATGAAAGACTGCATTTTAATGAAAAACATTCTTTTCAATAATTTCATTCAAAATCAATGATTCCATGATTTTTAATGCAGACCTCTTTTTATGTTAGATTGCCCAGGAACCAGGTCTGATATGTTCGGGAAACTTTATGTATACTAGAATAGCAACATGTCACATATCTGGTAATCTCCTATGTTTATTTCCATGAAGAATTAGGATATTCCTATACTTTTGCAATCCTAAACAAAGAGCAATCAGGGGAAATCCATATCAGATATTTGTTAGAATTCTTATCACGTCTACTTACAGTTGGAACATTGAATTAATTTTGAATTTTGTTGCCCGTCTCCTATCCCCACCATGTTTTAAAAAATATGTGTGGTACATGTCCACTGTTAGCACATGTAAGCCATTACTAAGTGTATTCACTTAGTTTTTTATCCCTTACTTAGTTTTAAGATGTCAATGTCCCATTAGTCATTTGGTTGCCTGACACTCATTCTCTAATAGATTTTTCAGCAAAGGCGTGTGGAAACACTCTTCTCTGAGATCTTGCATGGTGACTATAGCTTGTATGGAACTTGGCAGTCAGTTTTGCAGGATATAAAATCCTTGACTCCCACTTGTTTTCCATGAATATTTAAAATACTCACTCTACTTTCGGGGTGCCTGGGTGGCTCAGTCGTTAAGCGTCTGCCTTCGGCCCAGGTCATGATCCCAGGGTCCTGGGATTGAGCCCCGCATTGGGCTCCCTGCTCCATGGGAAGCCTGCTTCTCCCTCTCCCCCTCCCCCTGCTTGTGTTCCCTCTCTCTGTCAAATAAATAAATAAAATCTTTAAAAAAAAAAAATACTTACTCTACTTTCTTCTGGCATTAATGTCGGTGGAAAAGTCTGATGAGAGTCTAATTTTCTTTTCCTTATAAATCACTTGTTACTTTTGCGTGGATGCACAAAAGTTTTTCAATCCAGTATATTACTAGATAATGCCTTAGTGTTGGTTATTCTAGGTAGATATTCTTAGGTATGAAATATGCTTTTTAAATTCAACATTTCATTTTTTTTTCTAGGAAAGTGTTCTTAATAATAGTTTCATTTTCTTCCCCCTTTTCTTGCTTTTATTTTCCTATCTAGAGATTCCTGTTATCTATGCATTGGATTTTCTTTCTCTATCTTTGATATATATCACTTTATCTTAAATCCATTTCCTTCTCTTATTTTTTATTTCTAATATTTTTCCCTTTTTAAAACTTCTATTTATTTTATTCACTTTCTTATATTCTATCCTTTTTTTTTTCAATTGCTTTTGTGTTGTATTAGGTTAAGATTCATTTCTGAAACTATTTATTTAATTTTTAATTCTTTCCTGGGTTCTGCCATGTCATTTCTGAGTGTTTGTAATTCAAATCTGAATGTTGCTTTTTCAAGTCTTATGGTATTTGCTTAAAATCTTTTAGTTTGTTTTGAAGTGGAAAGCTATAGTTTTGGTATCTTTTGTGGGCATGTCTCAGTCTGGGTGCTTTCATTTTCTGTAGACATGTTATTCTGCTCCTTTTCTTTTTTTCATATATTAGTTTTAAATGGAATTTCACTTTGATCATTGTGGTGGGTTGAATAGTGTCTCCTCAAAATTTATATCCCTATGGAACCTCTGGATGTGACCTTATTTAAAAATGGAGTCTCTGCAGATGTAATTAGTTTGTAATTAGTTAAGGACTTCAAGATGAAATCATCCTGGATTTAGGGATTGGTTGTTCTAATGAGAGGACAAAGAGAGAAACACAAAGACAAGAAAGCAGTGTGAAGATGGAGACAAAGATTGGAGTGATGTGTCTACAAGCTGAGGAACATGAAGGTCTGCTAGCAACCTCCAAAAGCTAGGGAGAAAGGCATAGGGTGGTTTCTCCCTCAAAGCCTCCAAAGATAAACAAACCCTATTGACATTTTGGTTTTAGATTTCTGGTCTCCTGAACTATGAGAAAATAAATTTCTTCTTAAGTCACCAAGTTTCTGATAATTTCTTAGAGGAGTCCTGGGGAAAGAGTACAATACTTTCTTGTTGTCCTTTTTTATGTGAAATTCTTTTTCCAGAAATTTTAGAAGTAACCATGGTTCAGAGTGACTTTTCTAACTTCACAGAGTTCCTGTTTCTGTTGTGTGTATGTGTATGCATATGTAAGTGCTCAAAGATAAAGCAGCTTAATTTCTGAGATTGCCTGGCTTTTATTTTGATTTTTCCTTTCCTTTATATTCTATTCAATTTTGATTGAGCCCTGGCTACTCATTTTCAAAAGTTCATGGAACTGGCCTGCTACAACCTTGTCAGCTTGACCGTGAATCTCTTGTACTCATTTGCTTTTTTTTTTTTTTAAAGATACATGTCTTTATTTTAGAGAGAGTGCACACTTGAGTGGGGGGAGGGGCATAGTGAGAGAATCTTTAAGCAGAATCCTGGCTGAGTGTGGAGCATGCAGCCCAAGGTGGGGCTCTATCTCATGACCTATGACATCACGACCTGATCCGAAATCCAAGAGTCAGACACTTAACTGACTGAGCCACCCAGATACCCCCACTCACTTGCTTTTGGATTTGGCAAAATTCCCAGTTTTAGCTGTTTCTCTCTAATGGGCATGCAACATTTTCCAATGACTATCTACTGGCTATTTTGGCTATTTTCTTTCTCCCTCCCTGATGCCAATAGCATGCAGGTCTTGTGGCTATTGGCTTTTTGTCCCTATCTTCTTGTTCTGGAGTTTGTTGGGAACACCTTGTCACATAGTTTTCTGTCAAATGTTTTCTGTGGGTTTTTGGTTTTGCTATATAATTGCTCTCTCTGATTCTGTGAGAGGGGATCCAGGAACATTAAAAAATTACATCATCAACCACCACCATCAACTTCTAAGAATCTCTTATGCCTAATTTAACTGTAAAAAATTTTAGCTTGCATATGATATTTTCTATATAACTAAGATATATCTCCCATGTATCATTCAATGATTAAATAAAAACACCCCCTGCCCTGAATATTCCTAAATTGAAGTCAGTGTGCTTTGATTTTTTTTTTAAAGTCATTAAGTTAAGAATAGTTGATAACTTTAAATATTAAAACCAAAATATACTTAAAATTTGGTTTGGGTTTTTAAATGGCTCATACAATCCCTTACTGGTATTTCCTCTCTTTCTTTCCTCTTTCCCTTATTTTTTAAAAATACATTTTTTTCTTCTTACACATGCAGATTATTTGGAAAGTCATAGTTTTATAAAGCTATTTAAATATTAGTGTCTACTCCTCTCCCTCCTCCTCATTTTTCTCCATTCCAGAAAAATAACTTTTGGTTTGTTTAGGTGATTCTTTGCTTATTGGCTTCCATGTCTCTAAATTAAATTCTTATTTTGCTTCTTCCTGATTATTTCAGTTTTAGGTATTACTCTTAACTTTCTTTTTTTTTAAGATTTTATTTATTTATTTGAGAGAGAATGAGACAGAGAGAGCATGAGAGTAGGGAGGGTCAGAGGGAGAAGCAGACTCCCTGCTGAGCAAGGAGCCCGATGCGGGACTTGATCCTGGGACTCCAGGATCATGACCTGAGCCGAAGGCAGTCGCTTAACCAACTGAGCCACCCAGGCACCCTACTCTTAACTTTTTATCAGGATAAAGATCTAGCTATCTTTTACCCCTCCTCCCCATGGCTTTCCTTATGCCAACACTCATGCGTGCACTTTTCCTGTTCTTTCACCCTCCCTATTTAATTATACAATACTTTTGCTTCAATGAAGATTTATTTTGTTAGATCGCTGTCTACATGATTATGACAGTTTAAGTGCTAGTTACAACTTCCTTTCAAGAGTTAATAATTATCTTTATCAATTGTTTGTTTACTTGGTTTTCCACATTTTTATCAATAATGGTCACCAAGATTCTCTGTCAGTTGTCTAAGGTGTTCAAATTCATGAGATCATTCATCGCTCTCATCTTGAAGACCTCTGACCTGGAGCCTCTGAGCTTCTCCAGCTGGCATTGGTTGCACTATATCTTAGTCCATTTGGGTTGCTATAACAAAATACCACAGACTGGGTGGCTTATAAACAGCAGACATTTATTGCTTACAGTTCTGGCAGCTATGAGTCCAAGATCAGGGTGCCAGCATGGTTCAAGTAAGGGTCTTCTTCCAGGTTGCAGATTTTTATAACGTAAATATTCAAAGTCTTCTCTCTCTATCCTTCACCGTTTGGACCTTCAGTTCTCCTTCCCTCTAAACTAGTGGTTCTAATCAAAGGTAATTTTACCCCTTTGGAGACATTTGGCAATGTCTGGAGACATTTTTGTTTGTCACAACTGGGATTGCTAGTGGCATCTATTGGGTAGAGACAGGAATGCTGCTAAATATGCCAAAGTGCACAAGACAATACCCCACAACAAAGAATTATATGGCCAAAAATGTCAATAATGCTGAGGTTGAGAAACCCTGCTCTAAACCATGCATTCTCGCCAAGGGTGATATTGCCCTCAAGGAAGCAAAAATACATTTTTGAGAATTGGAAGAGGGCATGTTTTGGTTATTACAATGGCTCATGGCCTTTCAAAGGGTCACAGTACAAAAGCAGATATGCAGTGTATCTGTGGTATTAAAATTTCATGGCAGGGACAATTGGGGGAAAAAAAGGACTTAAAAGTTTGCTTAGGAGAAAAATAGTGAAAAAAAGTGTTGAGAAACACAGCTCCAAATCGAAGAAAGTTTGTTATTACTGGTCAAGTTTGATGGAAATGCATTTGCAATCTAGATTCAGGAGGACAGGAGGAAGGGCAGAAAAACAATATAGTAAAGATTGAGGACTGTGAGAGTTTCTCCATGATTGTGAAAAAGAGCAGTACTGATGGAACTGCTGGGGGTAGGTACTCCTTTCATAGTATCTGGGAACAAGAAGAATGATCCCTAATCTTTCAAGAGAAATGACCTTGCCCATCACTTCTTTCACAGACTCTACCGCAGTCTTCTCCCTGAGAAAGCCAGGTAGACTTGGAATAAATCTTCTCTAGCAGTTATTAGCCGTGTGGTCTTGGACACGTCACTTGCTATCTCTGAGTTTAAGTTTATTCACTTGAGAGAAAGGGGATTAGAATTCTGTCTTCTAGGGTTATTGAGAGAATTAGAGATATATACACAATGCTTAACTCAGAAGATGAGAGCTATAATAGTGCTATTTTAAAATAACATTTTAAGTAAAATATTCTTTATGTAAATTACATGCAGACATAATAAATTCACCAGGGCCAACTCACAAATGTACCCGTCACCTTCGGTCAATTCAGATTGCACAATATTCTCTTGCTAGCTAGTGGAGAATTCACTATGACCACTGGGACCACTACGTACTTTGATGAGCTGTGTGTACCTGAAAACTTTTATGTGGCAGCAATGCGAGCAGTGGGGAGTGGTCTACATCAATCTGTAATTGAAGGGAATGGGTATATTTGTTGATGCATCTGATGCATATACAGATGATAATATGGCAGCCTCATGGCTCTGTGTGAATTTGGTCTGTTTCCAAGTGTAAGTGTATTGATTCCAACTCACTACCACAACAAAATTTGCTTTTTTTTTTTTTTTTTTTCGGTTCCATGCTGAAGAAGCTCAACTTGAAGGGCCCCTGTGTTAATCTCAGTTTCACTAGAAGGACAGAGATAGCAGAAACAAAACAATCACAATGTATACTGTGCAACTATTTTCAAATGCTAATCTAAGCCCTTGAAGCGGTGGTGCAGTTGGACATGACCTTGATAACTTGGGCACAATTTGATCACAGCAAAACCCAAGGATACTTGGCTTCATGTCCCTTAAGAAGTTGTTATTACAAAAGCTTCTACTGCATTCCATATTTCTGTGTTAAAAGCCTAACACAGTTGCTAGTTAACTGGTGAGACTTCAGGCATTGGAATGGCAAAAATCATGCACAATAGAAACTTTATGAGACCAATTTGTTAAATGATTTGGTCTGTTCTAGAAGTCATGAGATGAGTCAGGATATCTGATAACGAGTCATGGAAGATATCGTGTTAATCTTTTAGAGGGGGTATTCTGCTAAACACCTCAGTTGGCATTGATGCAGTCAGATTTTAGTGTTTGTGCAGCAGGTAAAAGAGAAAGTAATCATGGCAGAATTCTTGTTTGGAGAATTATATCTTATTGTGTGTTCAGTCTTGTCAGTTTCATTTCAAAGCGTAAGAGAATGCTTGTTATATGTGGTGTAGACTCATTGGTACTGCTAGGAAAAAAAGATCAGGATTTTGTGGCTATCAAACAAAGAAATGCCTCGTCTTTTCATGATCACCAAGGCTGCAACATTGTGCACTTGCCACTCTGAAATTGCCTATGCAACAGAAGGGTGTTTATTGCAGTGAGAACAGTAAACGTCATCAGAGACTATGCTTTAAACTATTGCCTCTTCCTTGCTTCCAATGAAAAGTAATACTGAGCATATTGCCTATCTTTTCCATTAAGATAAATCAAGTATTCATTCATTTAACAAAGATTTATTTCGTGCTACAACATGTGAAGCACTTTTCTAGGCACTGGGGATGCAACAAGAAAATAGAGCAAACCTGGGTCTCATGGAAACTACGTTCTGGCAAGAGGAGACTAATGACAGAAATATAAAAAAAAAATAAGATAAAGAGTTAGCTAGTTAGAAAAAAATATGGAGGAAAAATGATATGCGACGTTGGGAGGGGGTGTTGGTAATTTTGGATAAGGTGGCAAGGGAAGCTTTCATGGAGAAAATGACTTTTGAGTAAAGATGGGAAAGAGTGAAAGAGCTAGCATGTGTCTGTGGAAAAGGAATCCCAAGAAGAGGTCACCACAGGTGCAAAGGCCCTGAGATCAGAATGTGGTTGGCAATTTTGAGAAAAAGGAAGACGGGGGTGTGGCTCTAGTGTAGGGAGCAGAGGGCAGAGGAATAGCAAATGAGGTCAGAGGTAAGAAGAGACAGATCATGGGAGCCCCTCGGGCCATAGAGAAGACTTTGGCTTTTATTAGGCATTTGAAAATATTAAATGTTTCCATTTCTTTTTGACCTTTTCTCTGATAGCAGTACTATTCATGTAGCCTGAAAAAGAATTCGATTGTTACAGTAGGAATGCAAGGAGAGGACAACAGTATGTATGTAGTCTTTCTCTATCCATGTACCTAATTTATTTTTGGAGGTTGGGGATGTTCCAAGTGGCAATAAAGCAGGAATGCAAAGAGAAAGAAAGTTAATATTCAGCTTTTTTTGTTTGTTTGTTTTGTTTTGTTTTCACTTTCAGAGAGGCTCTTGAGTATCAAAAGGAAATCCCCTGGGGTTGTAAAACACTGATTATGCTCTTAACAGGCCTAGAAAGAGAAAGAGACTGAGGACCTTCTGTCCCTGCCCTACCTCAGGAGGGGCTGGGTGACTCCAGAAGGAAGAGGGTGGCTGGGTGTGACCTCTGTGTGGGTGTGGGGAGGGGAGCAGGGGGAAGTGGAGCCGGCGGGGCCTGTGCTTGTGGAGATGTGGAAGTTTCTATAGAGGCAGAGGGCAGAGAGGCTGAGTAACGTGCTGGCCATCGGCAGGAAGCATGTGCAAGCCAGTGTCTATGGAAAAGTACAACAAGCCCTACATCCAAGCTGTCTACTGCCTGGGGGACTATCTAGTAGAAGGACAGGCGTGTATGCTCTGAAATTTTGCCGAGCAACCCCCTCCTCCCCACAACCATGAGCATATCCCTGCAAAGACCTATAAAATCCTCCTGTTCATGCCCTGCAGACAAAGAGATGGGGATAAGTTGGGGCATTGGATGTCTGGAAAGAAAAGGACTCAGGCCTGATATTAAAAAGAAGCTGGACAGCAGAGCAAACAGCCTGGTGATACCTATTTAGGTAGAGCAGTTGCCTTGCTGATTGCCAGATGTTCTATTCTATTTTAAAATTCTATTCTATAATTATGAATATAAAAAAAGGAATTTTAAAAACCTTATGAATATGAAAATATTAAAATTTTCTGTTTCATTTTGACCTTTCCTCTGATAAACAGAATCATTCGTGTAGCTTGAAAAAGAATTAGGATTGTTAGAGTAGGAATGCAAAGAAAAGAAAACATTATTTTTTGGGAGGGAGGGGTGTTGCAAACTAGTAATAAAGAAGAAACACAGAGAAAGAAATACCACTTTTGTAGAGTAACAAATTAATTATTTGTTTGTTTATTTAAAGATTTATTTATTTTTAGAGAGAGAGAGAGTGCACACGAGCAGGGGGCTGGGTCAGAGGGAGAGAATCTTTTAAGCAGACCCCCCCCCAGCAACCCCCAGAGTGAGGAGCCCAGACGTGGGGCTTGATCCCAGAACTCATGAGATAATGACCTGAGCTGAAACCAAGAGTTGGAGGCCCAACCAACTGAGCCACCCAGGTGCCCCAGTAATTTAATTAGTGACTTATAGTATGGATCACTTATGCTTTGGCAAATATATTTGGGCAGGACATTTACTTAAATATGTACATAGAAATAGACATGGTAACTTCCAGAGACTTCTTTATGAAAATTCCATTTCAGATATAGACTCCCTGGTAAAGAAGTCTTATTAACTTTTATTCTGTGCAAATATAGCTAATTTGCATAATATTTTTCAGCTTATTTATTAAATATAACATATATGTCTATTACCTAGTATGTACTAGTGCTGTAACAGTGAGTGGAGAAAAGTCATTGTCTTCATAAAGCTTACATTTCAATAAGTTAGTAGTGTTGAAATAAATTTCTGGGCCTCAAATGGAGCAGTTTCTGCCCAGGGCGCCATGTCAGCAAATCAAAACTCAGATAATTTTGGTGTCCCTGTTAATGCTCCACTTGACACCAGTCCTCAAACACTAAGCTAACAAATCCTCAAAAACCAAGTCAACTCTGGGTTCTATACTTTTTCCCTGTTCCTTCTCACTCCAAACCAAGTTGACTGTGTGGCCCCAACCAATCAGATATTTTCTATTTTTCTCTTCTTTGTTTTTTATTTTTTATCTTATAAAAGCTTTCTGCCTTCTACTCCATTTTGCAGTTGTCCAAAAGGAGTCTGTCTGTTTCATGAAGTGTTAAATTAAAATACTTTTGCATCAGCTAAATTGTCTTAATCTTTTTTTTAAAATTATGTATTTATTTTTTTGAGAGAGAGAATGAGAGAGAGAAAGCACATGAGAGAGTCAGAGGGAGAAGCAGACTCCCTGCTGAGCAGGGAGCCTGATGTGGGACTCGATCCCGAGACTCCAGGATCATGACCTGAGCCAAAGGCAGTCGCTTAACCAACTGAGCCACCCAGGCACCCTGTCTTAATTTTTTTTAACAGTAGGTAAATACCTAAAGAAAATAATTATAGTTTGAACCTTGTTCTAGAAATATTTAGTCAAATAATAAACCTAGATTACATAAACTATATTATTTACATGAAAGATAATCTAAGTAGTTTGTGAATGCACAGATTAATCCAGGGGTCTGCAAATTACAGCCCATGGACAAATCTGAACTTCTGTTTTGATAAATAAAGTTTTATTGGAATGCAATCACACCCATTTGTTTACATATTGTCTACTACTGTTTTTGAGCTATAAACAGTAGAATTGAGTAGTTGTAATAGGTCCTCTCAGGCCACTAAGCCTAAAATATTTACTGTTTGTTTTTACAAAAAATGCAGACCTTGGGGATCCCAGTCTCTTTGTGGCTCAGTTACCCCTTGGCAAAACAACTGTGCTAAGATCTGTGGAATAGGGGTGGCAAGGACCCTGGCACCAGGCCTGGGACACAGGAGGTGGTCCATAAATGCTGGCTACCATTACGATTATTCTCGATGCTGGTGGCCCATGTCACATGGCACCCCACATGCCCCATCAGCTGGGTCAGAGCTTCCCAACAACACTCCAGATACCCAGGCTGCTTCAGCAATAGCTGTTTGCCTACTCCAAAGATCCCTCACTGCAAACTCCTAAATTACTTCATTGGAAGAAGAATAAAAATTAAAAAACAAAAGCCCTGATTAGCACAGGATTCCCTGTAACTGATTTCTGCCTTCAAAGTGGGTAATAAAGGCATGCTGAGCCATGGAAAAAAAAAATTTATTATTTTATTTATTAATCCAAATATAACTTGAGGCAGTGAAGTTTGAAAACTTTTGAATTGCACAAGCAGCAGCCTTTCCAAAGGGTTTAGGGCAATGTAAGAGACAGAATCATATTTACATGTAAATATTGTTTTTATCATTTTTATAACCAAAGCATCAAAAGCCCAGAGGTCTATAAATATATGTGATGACATGTATGTTCAAAGCTTTGAGTTTCTCAACATTGTTAAATAAAAGCCCCAGCAAAACAGTCATTGTGCCAGTCACCCTAAAAAGTGCATAATTTTTCTTGTTCTTAAATTATATATGGTTCTTTCCTTTTCATTGGATTGTTGTGATAAATCTTAGTTTGAACAATTTTTGAAAATCTTTTTAAGAGCAATAGCAGTTCAGAATCATTGCTCCAGATTCCAGTCTGTTAGCGTTGCTTCCCTATCCCTCTAGCAGATTCCCACTGGTTTCCCACGGCTTCCTTGGCTCCATGGCCCTGCATCCCCCATAGCTTCTGCTATTGCTTCTTGTTAATGTTGTGTTGGACTCCCATTGTTTACACTTCTCTTCTGTTCTTTTTTTTCCACATTCTTACATTAGAGTGTATTATATTTGAAGAAAAGTAAGAAGGGCTCCTAACATTTCTACATCTTCCTGCCCTTTCGCTCAGTTTTTATTCACATATAAAATTTTCCTTTGAAATTTCTTGGACTTCCGACCTCTCTTTCACTCTGGTTCTCTTGTCATTCTTCTGTGATCCTCTTTCTTCATTTCATTATGATATATTTGCTCATGATCACAGCATATCCTCAAAATTCCCATGTGGGAGTTACAGCACCCATCATTTTAGTGATACCACACAAATGCTCTGAGTATATGATTAAGGAATAAAGGTTGGGGAAGGAGATCTTCTAAGATTACAAAGCCTTGTTATGTAATCTGCCTGACTCTGCAACCCTTCAATCCACACAACTGAGGCCATTTAATTCCTATCTGTGAATTCAACTCGACCTCTCAGACCGATTTTCCTTAAGTAGTAAGAATTTAGGAGAATTTGGCCAATGATACCATATCAAGTTAGCCTAGCTCCTTGTTCTCTGATTTTGTACAACATATTAAGTAGATAATCATTCACATCACCAAATTCGTTCTAAGAACTGGTTCCTTTAATGAATTCTGTATGTACTCTGCTGTATCTCAGTTCCCCTAACATTTTCTAACTTGGTCATTCAGGTTTTGTTCATTTACTCGATTCGATAGCTGAGACCATTTTCTTGACCTCTGTGACCTGATCTTTCCTTCGGGGAGAAGCAACTTGATGAAATTGGAGGTGGTCTTTAAAAGCAACAAAAAATGTACCCTGTTGGAATAAATCAAGTTACTCATGAGGATGGCTTTAGAATTGGTCTTGTTGAAATAAGCCAGACATTACCTCTTCACATCTAGGTCTTAGGGTGGGGAAAGTAATGAACCTACATTCTTCACATTTCTTCCTGAGCTTCTGTACATTGCTCCAGAAATTTAAACAAAACAAAACAAAATGAAAAACCCCAGGATGACTACCACTCATTACATTCACATTTAATGATTTCTTTTTTTAAAAAAGATTCTATTTATTTATTTATTGAGGGCAGGGAGGGGCAGACGGAGAAGAAGAGAGAGAATCTCAAGCAGACTCCAAGCTGAGTGTTGAGCCTGTGTAGATGGGACCCTGAGATCATGACCTAGGCTGAAATCAAGAGCCCTGTGCTTAACGGACTGAGCCACCCAGGTGCCCCCATAGTTAACCACTCCTGCTGACAGGCCACGGACACTGATAGGCAATTTTCTCTATTTCCTGAACAAGTTGTCCTCCTGTTCTTCATTACAGTGCTTTCAAATCTAATTAATCCCCTCAAACATTGGCCTTCAACCATTTCCCTCCACTTTTTACCTCATTTTCTGCAGAGGATCCTGATAGAGAAAATAAAAGCTACCCGATAAAAACTGTCTCAATGTTCCAGCCTCACATATATACACTGCTATACTCCTCCCACTTTTCTTTCTCCCTTTCCTCCAGTTTTAATGGAAAAGATTTGCCTCCTCCTCTCTGAGGTTTCTCCTCCTTCCCTGCATTTGACCTGAAAATTATTTTCTCTCCTTTTCAGTCTCCAACTTCTCCCATTTTTGTGCTCTTTCTCACTTACTGGATGCAAGTACATGATGTTAAAGAATGAAGGAAGGAAGGAAAGAAGGAAGGAAGGAAGGAAGCAAAAGAAAGAGAAAAAGAGAGCAAGAAAGAAAGAAAAAAGAGAAAAAGATGAACAGGTAGAAGGCAAGAATAACAAACAGTCCTCCTCCCTGGATCTCACATCTCTTTTTAGCAATTGACCTCTCTCTTGCTTTTACAGCCTAAATGCTTGAACAAGTTACCCATAACTTTTGTCTTAGCTCCCTAACCTCCTGCTGGTTTCTTAAAGCCCCACGATGTGCTTCTAACTGCTGCCTGGAAACTGCATTCATCAAGATCACAAACAATATCCACATCCTTAGATTGGCCCTTGACTTGCTTGATTCCTTAAAAGAATTTGACACATTTGATCACTCCCTCCTTCTAGAAACCTCTCTTACTAGTTTCTAAGAAAATGCACTCTTATGGTCTTTCTCTTCACTCTCAGGCTACTTTTTGCCAGTCTTCTTTGCTGACTTTCCTCTTCTATCCATCCACAAAGAGGCTGGTTTCCCTAAGAGCTATGGCTTGGTTTCCTTCATTCCCTATCCTACCCAATTGTTCCTAAGTAATCTTCATCCCCTCTCATAGCTTCTGTCATTATTTATATTTTGAAAACTGCCCCTGAAATCTGTAGTTTCAATCTCTCTCCTGACTTTCAGACTTATAAACTGAACAGAAGGCTTTACACATCCATTTTGCTGGCTTGCAAGGCATGGTAAATCCCACTTGTCCAAATCTGAACTTTAAATTCTGTTCCCAATCCCCACAAAAATTCCACTTCTCTCCCTATGTTTCCTATTACTTTGTACACTGACTGAGCCACCCAGGTGCCCCCATAGTTAACCACTCAAAACAGTGACATAGGGTGTCTTTTTTGACTACTTATCTCCAAACTCCATCCTATTAACCTTGAGGGGACATCTAACTTGACATTTCCGGTTTGTCCCTTCACCCAGCTTTGTACCTGAGACCCTACTCCTTGGAGCAAGACCTCTGTAACTTGACCCTGTCTTCAGGAGGAAGTCACTTGATTAAATTGAGAGGAGTCCTTAAAAGCAACAAAATTGTTCTTTCCCTGTTGGAATAAATCAGTTATTCATGAGGATGTCTTTAGAATTGCTCTTGTTGCAATAAGTCAGACATGACCTCTTTACACAAAAGTCTTAGTTCAGAGATAGTAACAAACCTGCATTCTTCACATTTCTCTCTGAGCCTCTGAGCACTGCTTCAGAAATTTAAAACAATTCTTAAATTTCTTAAGACAATGAAAGAAAGAAAATCAATAGGATTTTCTTTCTGTACCACTGTCTCCACTTTACTTCCTGCCCCTTCCTCCATTCCAGAGCTTTTAGCATGTTTCTCCACCTTTTTTGCTTTTTATTTTGGTTTATAATTTCTAGTGTAGGTGCCTGTTTTCTTCCACTAGTTCGTGAGTTTCTTTGGTTAGGAATTGTAATTTATCCATCTTTGTATTTCCTGCTAGTTACCTATTCAGTGCCTGGAGCTCAGAATGTAGTGAATAAGCAAGTGAATAACTCCCTTAATATTCAGCCACCTGCCTGCCCTGAACTCCACGTACTGCTTGCTTTTTGGAAGACCTAAGACTGCCTGCCCACCTCATCTCAATGCCCCATGTGAACTTGGTCTAAATTATCTGGATGCCTGGTAAAAGTAGGATTGACAATTATGCAGGTTATATTAAATAGCAACTCAATTTTCCTAACATGTACATCTGTACTTTCAGACTCTCAAACTAGGTGCCCATGACCCATATCACTGTGTATGTTAAGCCACAGGATACATAGCTTCTTGGAATATCAGTTTTGCTCATGTAGTTCTTTGAGACATAATATTTGTGTTAAAACAGAGACATATTCAGCCAAATGCAAAATTTGTGGTAATTTAAAAAATAAAATATAAGATTTTAAGACATGAAACTTCAAAGAAATTTCATGATGGGATGGGCCAGTCTCTGCTAAATTTTTATAACCCAGGGACATGCCTTTCACTCTTCTATTTTGGGATACTGAACTCCAGATGTTAAGTCTGTAACATTGTAGGCATGTAGTATGTAAGTGTGTGTGCATGAGTGTTGGAAGAAGATTTGTTGATGAAGATTCTACAGAAAGAATTTTTGAAGCAAAAGCCAACAAACAAACAAACAAACCACACCACATTAAAGAAAATGTGAAATTTCTTCAGAGTTTAGTATGCAGGGCTAGTAGTAAACAATCCAGTTTACTTCTGAATTCTGGCTTTCTAATATCAAGGTATAACAGTTTTAATACAGGAAGATAAAGTTTCTTAAAGTAGCAGCCAGTGTGTAGATAGATGCTCCACTGCCTTACTCATTGAATTGCTTGTAATGGGAATATGGGAGTAATCTGTCCCACATGGAGCTAGAAATCTCTCTTGGTAATTCTAGATTTAAGACAATAGGATTTGAATGTTATTGTATTAACAAACAAGTAAAACCAATAGAGAATCACAAAATTAGCATTAGTAATTCTGCTTAAGGAATCTCCACGAGGATTTAAAAATCCCTTTAGAGAAGCTATAAGGCATGCTTCTGTGTTTTCTGTCATGGCTAACCACAACAAAAATTGCATGTGTTTCTTAATTTTTACCAAAAGGAACAGATGGAGACCTAAATTTCCAGGGCTTTGCTTCTTAAGGAGGTCTTACTAGACAAATGATTTAGATACACATATAATAAAAGTAATCATTTTCCTTCCATATTCAATTAGCTTACTACGAATTTAGCTGCTCTTTCAATTCCAGGATAGAAGTCTTTATGGTCCACTCAGTTCTTTTTAAGGAAGAAGTCTATGAGGGGTCAGTAGAGTCCAGAGAACACTTCTGTATGAATGATCCTGGACAACTTCTCCTTTGATATATCCTTGGTTTCTGTAAAAGAAAGGGGCCATGCAGAAATCTCCAAACTCTTTTCTCCGTTACATAGGCTGTAATATTATTCTAATAAACAAGGGTCGGGACTGAGGCTTTCTAAATGCAGGTTAGGGAAACAGATGACCTCTCTTGCTTCTAGGTTTGTTCAGCAAAGTTTACATTGTATACTGGGCATAAATTTATCCAATAAAGATATATTAGACAATTCCAGCCAAGCTCTGCATTTTTTTTGGCAGCTTCTCTTTTAAAAATCTTTATTTATAGAATGGAAAAGATAGAAGAGAAAATGTAAAATGAATATGGTCCTTAGATCCTAGATTCCTCCAATGAAACAGAGCAAAAGTATTGGGAAAATCTTTCTGCTTATTGTTGGCTAACACAAGTTAGTGATTTACTTGAAGTAAACCTCGTGTTATTTTGTTGGGTCTAGACAGCCAAATTCTTTACTGCAATTCAAAGAATGTGCAGCCCGTGTTGATGACATAGTAAAGGAGGAAAAACAAATGTAATAAATTTCTAAATTATGCTTTTTAAACTCATTGAAGAAAAATGAGGCCAAGAATAATTTTTGTAAATAGTATACTCCTTCAGCAATATGTCTGGAGTATTTTAAAGTACAAAAAATGATTGTGGGCTGCAATCTGAAAGCCTTGGAGGATTTTATTTTACATAATTTTGAAATGAATGTGTGCATTGAAAACATTTCTATGATTGACTAATGACATTAAAACAGTAATACGTCAGCACTGGCAATGGGCTCAGATGGTCGATTTGAGTTTTGTGGATTAAACCAAAGATTCTTGGTAAGAAACATCAGTGTATTATAAATACCAAGATGAAAATAGAAAACCGTTAGCTCAGCAGAAGCTGTATATTTGGGAGAGAAGAATCTGAAGTTGCATAAATACAACAGATGACATTAAAAATCTAGTTTACTTAAGAAGAAAACTATTACTGAAAAAAATGTTATCTGAAAAATCATAATGCTATAGATGAGAATTTTTCTGCAGTGATCCAGTGGATATATTATTTGTCACCCATGTCAAATAGAACAAGGCAATTTAAGTGAACTGCAGTGTGAAGACCTTAGTTCAAGCTCTGAGAAAGCAACCCGTTAAATTCAACCTTTATGTTGACAGATGTCTTTCTGAGAAGTCAGGCTCTTTACATACTCGTCTACAAGAGGAGACCTATGACTTTTGCCTCAAGTCATTGTTCATAGAGGGAGTCACTAAAGGAAATTCGCCCTTCCTTAAACTTCTGGTTTAATTATGGAGAGAAAAGATAAGGACTTTTTTTTTCTTTTGTATATTTTGTAAGGTTCCCTGAGGTCACAGTGGAGAATGAGGCTGAGGCTAGAGATGAGTAGTAGGGGCAACTATTAAAATAATGGTAGTTGTAGGGAACAGCAATCCTTTCTAAAGACCAGAACACCTCCCAATCCATGCCAGCATTTCAGTAATCCTCATAAGAGTGTTGAAAATTATCTAAATGGGATGCTTCATTGAACTTTTTTTTCACTAACTTGTTGAGTCCCAAAGGCTAAGAATTATGCTTCTGCTGAAAATGGCTGCCCTCTTCCCCAGAGGGAGCAGCTTGGGAACTTGTAGAAGTAGGTACATGTATAGAGACAAATGCAAGATTAGTGATTATGGTCACGTAGTTCAAAAATATAAACTGACATGCACTGATTGTAGCTTTAAGGAACAGGTGTTCAGCAAAACACTGGCCTGTCTATTTAAAAAATACTAGTAAAATACCAGCATGCCATAGAGAAATTTTTTATAACTTTTTATTCTGAAAATTTCAAACCCATAAAATAGCATAGTATAAGGAATCCCCATGTACTCATCACCCAGCTTCAACCATTATGTCGGACACTTAACCATTTTCTCAGTAAATATTTCAATCTGTAGTTCCAAAGTATAGACTAGAAAAAGTAACCATTATCATACTGAAAACTTTAAAAATAATTCAAGTGGAAACATTTGAAGTGTCTTAACTTTAGACACTTCATTTGGCATGGAGAAATTTTATCTATAATTTAGAGAAAAACATGAACCTGAAATAACCCAATTCTCTCAGCTCTTTCCCTAGGCTCACTGTCATTGCAACAGAGAAACAAATCCCCTTCCCTCCAGTAAAACAGTCATTTTGTTTTCTGCTTTTTAAAGGATTCCAGGTATATGAATGCAAATATTGAAGAGTCAAAATGAGTGTTTGCATATGATTTGGCTTTCCTGAGATCAAGCATATTGATCATTCACACTTTTCTGGAGGGTGAATGGTGACTCAGCACTAGGAACTGACACCGAAGGGACTGTGGTCAATGATGAAAGGAAGTCACCGTTGGCAGCAAACTCTAAGAAAGCTGTAATCCTTCCAAATCAGATTCCCAATTCAAATGATCATTTTAGGAAAAGAGAATAGAATATGGAATACATTTATATAGTCGGAGACTTTGTAGATCTATTTGATCAGTGAAAATAATGAAATACCTGGAAAGGAAACCTTTAAGTTTGCTGTGTGCAGGCAGGGAGACTATTTCTCCCAATGGGAAGACAGCATCATCTGTCACAGTGCCACTCACTTTGGGATACAACAGGATTTTAATGAAGAATTTTAGCTTTCAGCTTGGCCTGGCAATGGCACCTGGATGGTTGATCAAATACAGGTCTAGATGCTGTGAAGATTTTTGTTTTTGTTTTTGTTTTTTTCAAATGTGATTAACTTTTAAATCAGTAAACCTTGAATAAAGCCGATTATCCTCCATAATGTGGGCAGGTGTCATCGAACCAGTTGAAGCCCTTAATAGAAAGACTGGGATACCCTGAGAAAGAAGGGATTTTGCCCCTAAATTGCCTTCAGACCCAAGACTGTGACATCTCCTCTTCTCTGGGTCTCCAGTGCGCCAGCCTACCCCACAAATTTCAGACTTGCCAGCCTCCACAATTGTGTGAGCCAATTTCTTAAATTAAATCTATCTTTATCTACCTATCATCTGCATCTATCCGTATATACTCATACATCCTGTTTCTCTGGAGACCTCTAGCACAGGGATAAAGTAACTCTTTTGTAATGTAGAAAAACAATTGTACCATTGACCCTGAGCAATGCAGAAATTAAGGGCACTGATCTCCTGCACAGTTGAAAATTCATGTATAACTTTTGATTCCCCCAAAACCTAACTACTAATAGCCTACTGTTGACTAGAAGACTTACCGATAACATAAATAGCTGATTAACACACATTTTGTATGTTATCTGTATTATATACTATATTCTTACAATAAAGTAAGCTAGAGAAAATAATATTATTAAGAAAACCATAAGGAAGAGAAAATACATTTACAATTACTCTATTGTATTTTTTTTAAAGATTTTATTTATTGGGCGCCTGGGTGGCTCAGTCGGTTAAGCGACTGCCTTCGGCTCAGGTCATGATCCTGGAGTCCCAGGATTGAGTCCTGCATCGGGCTCCCTGCTCGGCAGGGAGTCTGCTTCTCCCTCTGACCCTCCTCCCTCTCATGCTCTCTCTCTCTGTCTCATTCTCTCTCTCAAATAAATAAAATCTTTAAAAAAAAAAAAAGATTTTATTTATTTATTTATTTGTTAGAGAGCGAGCAAGAGAGAAACAGCATGAGAGGGGCGAGGGCCAGAGGGAGAAGCAGGCTCCCCACTGAGCTGGGCGCCCGATATGGGGCTTGATTCCAGGACTCTGGAATCATGACCTGAGCCAAAGGCAGTCACTTAACCAACTGAGCCACCCAGGCGCCCTACTCTATTGTATTTATAGAAAAAAATCCACATATAAGTGGACCCCTGCAGCTCAAAGCCATGTTGTTCAAAGGTCAGCTGTATTTAGACAATGTTACATATCTCAGCTGGGTTCTCAGCAAATCTGGAATCATAGGATCTTAGACTTGGAAAGAACTTAGGCCTAATTTAGTCAAAATTTCCATCTATACATTGTTAAAAATTATAATAAGGGTCATATGATTGACACGTATTATCTTTACAATACTCAAAGTTAATATTATTCAATTTTAAATATGAGTAGATGCAGTTCAGAGAAATAAATAACTTCCCCAAGATAACCTGGGTGGAAGTCAGTAAGCCAGTATATGAATTCAATACTGTTTGAATCCAAAGTCCATTGTCTATCAGGTTAGATGGATTTTCTTCAACATAGCCCCTAAATTCTTGGACATTTTTGGTGATGTAGAATTTTGGTGATGCAGAGGCCATTATATGGCAACTGTATATATTTTTTAACATCTTTATTAGAGAGGTCTTCCATACTGAGGCAGATTTTATCATGTGTTTTGCCCTTTGTAGCTACATTTTCACATGTCAGTTCTTCAAACACTTGAAGCTAGCCATTTTTTTTGTATTGTTGTCTTATTTTCTTTATTGAATTTAAAATTATACCATGCATAAAATAGCAATGTGTATACAGAGAGATTTAATGCATCATAATATATATAATTATCTTTGAAAAATCAGGATGCAAGTTACAATGATTATGAACATAAAATTTATATTAAAACATTCTACATAAGTGATTTATTTGGCTGTTTTAGTTCAAGGTCATTGAAAATCTGATGATTACTTTCCTTCACTTTATGGTCCATCAAAATCACTTGGCCAGATATATGTAATAGGAAATGAAATTTCATTTGTGTATAATTTCCATTTGGCCTGTTTTTGTTAAGACACATTTTCTTAACTTCTATATTTGAGAGCACTGAAGAGTTCATTGTTTCAATTATCTTCTTTGCTTTTGATTGAAGGATTGTTGGAAAATGTTGTAAAAGGTCTCCAAATTTCTGTAGCATTCTTTCTTTTTATTTAGTGGCCAAGTTTATACTACCTATGGATGCTTGACTCCATAAAGAATATGCTTCTTGGATGACAGATGTGTGGAAGCCTTTTGTTCCCTTTTGACGGAAGAATTCCTATGCTCAGAAATAGGGGACTTCAAATTAGTTCTGGGTATAACATTCTTCTTATTTTCCCTTTTCACCCAGTCCTGAGAGAGAGCCTCAGGAGTACGGTTAATACTATTTCTGCTCTTCCACCATCTTTGAAATAGACTACTTTACTCCATTTCATTAGTCTTCCTCTTCCGGGTGTTGGAAATCTTAACCATCCATCACTGGTGAAATACAAGCAGGGTGTTTCACTGCCATTTTGTTTGTCTATAAAGGTGTAAATTGAATCTCTAACTCAGGTTTTGGAAATTGAGTAGTTTGATTATCTTCTGTTGACACTTTACAAGAGTCAAGGACTACAGACCCATCCTCTATATCATTCCTTGAATTTCAAATCTCTGACAGGATCCATTGAACTCATATGTGTAGGCTTGATACCCACAGTTTGTTCTTCTGTGTCAGAATCCTCCAGTGTGATCTTTTTTAATTGTTCGATTTCATTATTTTTCTGTATGTTACTGGAGATCAGTCCCTTCAGCTGTATTTCTAAAGCTGCAACAAGCTGATCCCATTCTTCTCACCATTTTTGAAGGTTACTATCTTTCTCTATCTTTGTGCTCTAAGTATCTCCACTTCATTTTGTTGCTTTAAACAATGTTCTGTCTTCAGCATATTTTTTCATCTCTTTGTTTTGTAGATTTTCAGCCTCTTTCTCTTCAGGAAGCTAGCAATTTGATCCAAAGTATTTCCTTTTTGGTTTTTAATATTTTGTCATAGAAACAATTTTCAGATTCCGTCCCTCTTGATTGGTTTTACTCATGCTCTTTGGCTAGCTATCATTGGTAAGTTCTAGCAACTATTTCAGGAGTTTGACTCTAGTATTATCTGCCCAGACAACAATGGAATGCCCTTCCTTCTTGTTCTAGAAACTATGGTCTCTAAATGCAGTCTAAGATTTACTAGCTTTTTAATGTAGTCTCATGCCTCCTTTTGCAGATCCTGTGTGGTTAATATTTGTAGGTCTTTGTATTTACCCACATTAAAATTTATATTATAGTTTTAACCTAATGCTAAAGTCTATCAAGGTATTTAATATTGTATATTTGATCTTTTTCAATGTACAATTTCAGTAAGTGCAATTTTGGCTAATTTGTATAGAGTTTAATTTTAGACACTGAACATGAAATAGTGGGGAAACATGATGATAGAGTAGTGAAAGTGATGGAAAAGAAATTAAAGTTTTGGGAATTATGTGCACTGAGGTCCTAGTTAAAATCATTAGGAGTGACACTACTATGAAAAAGACCATAAAAACTGAGAATATCAAGGGTTGATCTTTGGGAAACAATTGCATTTAAACATGGGCAAAGCCCACTTCACATAGGGAGGGAAAGAGCAAATTCTTTAAGGGTAGGAATCAGCCCTGTTCTGAAACATGGTAAAGGCTCACTGAATATTTTTAGAAATGGAATTAGTGCAAGAAGCAAAGAAGGAGGGGTTAGAGAAGAAGGAAAAGAAAAAAGAAATAGTACAGCATTGTAAAAGAGTACCATCTATACTGTCGAAACTGAGACAGATCCAAGAGAATGAGAAGTGAGAAGAGACTACGGGATTTGGCAGTCATAAAAATGGTCACCAGTGATACCAGAGGTGGCAGTTCTGGCCACATGTTTGTTTAGAAGTCAGACTGTGAGGTGTGAAGCAGTGGCTTGGTGATAAGAACGCAGACTTTGAGTCCAGATTACTTTTTCCAGTGATGCTTTCATAGAGGTATAGGGTGGTGGTTCTACTGAACAGGTGGAACCAAATGTTTTTGTAGTTAGAGAAGATTCACTGGCAGAGGACAGATAATCCTGGGAAGAGAGGGAATAATTAAAAGCACATGATCTTGGGTAAAGCTGCCAGGAGTTTATGAAGAACTGAGCAGAGCTGATGCATTTTGTTAAGAAGGATGAATATGTTTTCCACAAACCGAGTCACCAGGGAAAGCAAGTAGGCTGGGTTATGATTCTGTGTAACACTGAGGTAGAGATCAAGTTATTATCAGGTAGAGAGAGAGACAAAAGTGATTAAACTTAGTTCAGGAGGACTTCTGTAGCTCAATAGTAAAGCAGCAAGGATGAGAGTGTAGTCATGGTTTTCTTAAAGTCTGTTGAAATTGTACTGGGGAGCGTATTAATTTGCTAGGGCTGCCATGACAGAGTACCACAGACTGGAGTGCTTAAACAATAGACGTTTATTTTCTCACAGGCTGGAGGCAGGAAGTCCGAGATCAAGGTGTTGCTAGGTTTGGTTTCTTCTGAGGTCTCCACTCCCTGCCTTATAGATGGTTGTCTTCTCTGTCTTCATATGATTTTTTTCCTTCTATGTCATCTGCATCCTAATCCAGTAGTCTATTTATAAAGACAGCAGTCATTTTGCATTAGTGCCCCACACCCCCGTAACCTCATTTTACCTTAATTACCTCTTTAAAGGCCCTATCTCCAGGTAAAGTGATATTCTGAGGTACTAGGGGTTATGACTTCAGCATATGAATTTGGGGGTGAGGAGGGGAATAGAGGGATACAATTCAGCCTGTAACAGGAAGAATGTAGTTAACAACAAATAAAAGAATTCCATGTATTTTCTTATAGTTGAATATGTTGTAACGAGTAGAACTTCTCAAAATTCAGTGTGGGGTAAGCAGAATAATGGCCCGCAAAGATGCCCACATCATAATAGCTGGAAATGGAAATATGTTACTTTATATGACAAAAAGGATTTTCAGATGTGATTTAGTTAAGGATTCTGAGATGGCAAGATTATCCTAGATAATCCAAATGGGCCTAATCTAATCCCATTGACACTTAAAAGTGGAGAACTTTCCCCCACTGAGTTTAGGGCTAGAGGGAGATGTGATTCTGGAAGAAACGTCAGAGATACAACACTGTTGGCTTTGAAGCTGAAGGAAGGAAGCCAGGAGCCAAGAAATGCAGCTTCTAGAAGCTAGAAGAGGCAAAGAAATAGATTATCTCATAGAGCCTCGAGGAGGAACCCAGCCTTGTCAACACCTTGATTTTAGCCCAGTGAGACTTGTCTGATCCATAGAACTATAACACGATACATTTGTTTTAAGTCACTAAGTTTGTGGTACTTTGCTATAACAGAAATGAAAAAGTGCCATGGTGAAGGTCTATTTAAAAGACTGATTCAGTAAGTGTGGAATGGGGCCTAAAAATCTGCATTACTGACCAGTTCCCAGGGGATGCCAGGGCTGCTGGCCTGGGGAGCACACTTTGAGTAGTAAGCACACTCCAGAGATCAAGCCTCATCAGATCTCCTCCTCTCATAGATAAAGGAATTGAAGTTTAAGAACTTATGGATACTGGCTGATCTGTCTTCAACTCCCAGCCCACCAGACTGTAATAGTACTTAAAAAAAAAGAGCCCATCAAAGAGCAGGCAAGAAGCGGTGCCAGAGTTTGGAAAATTTGGCTCCAGAGCCTTTGTGTGTTTATGGTGCCTATGAAGTGTCCTGGTTGACACTTAGCTGATACAAATTGTTAATTACCAACCCCTTCATAAACTAACAGCTGTTCGCTATGTGCAACAGGATTATAGCCCTCTTGGGTCCCAGGAGTTTCTAACTTTCTAGGTGTCAGCAAGTTCAAGAGAAAAATTTCAGGGCAAATGGGCATTTTGTTGTGACAGTTTAGCAGGAGGTGGCTCAAAAGCTGTAGATCATCTGTAAACTCAGAACTATAAACATGGAGGGAGTGTTTCCAGTGACCCGAAGGGCATGTTCTGTGTTTATCTTGTTGCCCCAGGCACTCTGTAATTATGTGAGAGCAGAATGTCTGCTGATCTCCTGGCAAAAGGGTTTGAGGAAAACTATCAGGCTTATTAAAGAAGATAAAGAGCTGGCACATTGGACGGACATCCAAGGTGAAAATCAGAAAGGAAAAGATTCTAAGAATGTGGCAGGGACTTGTAAGGAGAGGCTGGTGAACAGAATATTACCAGGAGGAATGAGAAACTGCAACGAAAGCTATGTGGAAACCTCCCACTCTACAGAACAGAGAGGAAGATTCACAGGCACCAGAACAAGGGTTCCTAAACAACTTCATACATGAATACCACACGGGTTACCTGCTAAAATGCACACTCCTCAGATCCCACCCCAGAGGTTCTTTTCGACCTTTTATTATGGAAAATTCAAACATACAAAAGTAGAGTGTAGCATATCTCACACACCCATCCTCCGACTCAAGGTCACCACACAGCCAATCTTCCTTCATCTATTCCACTTGCTTCATGTCCTTCCTTTCCATCTTTCCTTCTCCACTGGACTCTACTGATGCTGATCCCAGGCATCAGGGAAAAGCATTTCAGGTAGAGAGAAGAGTAAGCACAAAAACCCAGGACAGATGGTGCCTGGTATGTTTGAGCAACACTAACGAGGTCTATGTAGGTGGGATGGAGGGATTGAGGGGGCAGCTGGCAGGGGATGAAATCAGAGACCTAACAGAGCAAATAGATGTAACAGACTGTGTAGGTCCTTGCAGCTCATTCAACAGCTTTGGCTTTTCCTCTGGAAACTTTAGAGCAGAAGGGACTAGCAATTGTGGAAAGCGAAAATTGAAAAGGCTAGGGGATGAAACAGTATTACTGCAGCCCAGAGAAGAGTAACTCCCTGGTAGGAGCTGTAGTCATAGGGAGTCAAGAATGCAGTTATGGATAAGAACTTTGCTCCAAATTTGTGAGACAGTAGGAGAATTATTACTCTGATGCCCATGGTAATAGGAATCAATGTCCCTGATGAATAGAGTAACCTCCATCTCTGCCTCTTGGTTCAGCCATAGGAGAAGTCTTAATTGGCGGAGGGCTGTCTCAGCTTCCAGTTACATGGAACATGACTTCTCCCTTGCTAACTACGGCCTTCAAATCACCAAGTCCAAGGCTGTGGGAACAGAGACCAAAAATTCCTTAAGTGGGTTATTAAGTGTAATAGTGAGAGGGATCCCTTCCATTCTCACTCATTGGCTCTTGAGCCTATATAATCTGGTAATGGGGGAAATGGCATTACTTAGTTCCAGTTTCACCAATGCAATAAGGCCCTCATTTTTTCTTGGCTCCTATTCTATAGGAGACTAGGCAAAAATGTGGGGGGGAAAGGGGCAGAAAATGGTTCTTGGTTTGTTTCCCATGACTTGTTAGGCTTATCACTCCCCCTGTGGTTAAGTATGCATATGGTGGTTTCCCTTGGAAGAGGAGAATAGAAAATTTCAGGGCAATCCTGTTCCCATCTTCATGAGGCTACTTCCTGAAAAGCACCACTTTTTTTGTATGTATGGGTAAACAGTTCAGCTTTTTCTGTTAAAAGGCTCTGGAATGAGTCAGAACCTGGCATTAATTAAATTAACCTAAAAGCCACGCTATACTCCAGGCCAGAGGTTCTCCATCAGAGGGATTTTGTTCTCTAGGGAATATTTGGCAATGTGTAGAGACATTTTTAGTAGTCACAACCGGGGAAGGGGGGAAGTTGGAGTTACAGATATTTAGTGGCTACAGGCCAGGGATCCTGCTAAACATTTTACAATGCATGGGACATTTCCCGAAAAAGAATTATCTGCTCAAAATGTCAGTAGTACTGAGGATGAGAAATCCTGCCTTAGGCTGAAGAATTCACCATTTATTTGATTTCTTTTCTTAAACTTTGCCTAGTCATGCTGTCCAATATAATTTACTGAGACTAGGCAATGAGCCTCAACGATAGAATAAAATTTATATAAGTAAGACAATGCCAGCAATATACATCTGCTTTGAGTTTGAACAATATAACTCCTATTATTGTATTTTCAGGGAGAAACTGAAGTCCCAAATTAAATCCTTTAATCATTTATAGTGAAACTTTCAGAAATTAAAGGTCATGGTTATTTTTTGCTCTGTCTTAGCCAGAGAAGTCTTAGTCAGATGCATGTGTATGTTTGGAGCTCGTTTTGCAGATGAAATCTCAAGCATCCTTCACTAAGTATATAGTTCATTAGCTGAAATTAGTTGCATTAATCCACGTCACACTTCCCATGTGCTCTCTTTGAAAGAGTCTGAACAGTTAATAGGGCCCATAAGCCTATCACAATTGCAGCCCAACACCCATACTCATCAGCATATCTCCCATATCCAATAAATTGTAAAATAGTCATATTATTATAGACACCCAAGGATCCCCAGTGGACACATCACTAGTTTCTAAGTGAAAGCAAGTCTATCGCAAACTGAAAAAATCTTTTTGATTTCCTTCTTAGCATTCATTCCTGGTTAGTTTATGCCTGCTGTCCAAAATCATCCACCTGTGACTTGAAATTTGATAGGGAAACATTTCCCATGAAGATGTTTACTATGGCAGTATATTTGTCATGAAGAAATAATCCCCTGATCCAATTGCCATCTTTTTTACAGTGGTCTGTGAGAAGGGGCTCCTGGGTGGCTCAGTTGGTTAAGCATCCAACCTTTGACTTCAGCTCAAGTCATGATCTCAGGGTTGTGGGATTGAGCCTGAGTTGGACTCTGCGCTCAGTGCAGAGTCTGCTTGGTATTCTCTCTGCCCCTCCCCTGACTCACGCTCTCTCTAAATGAATGAATGAATGAATAAATGGATGAATAAAATCTTTAGAGTGATCTGTGAGAAAAGTTAGACTCACCCAAGAAACTGGGTGCTATCCTGATCCACCAGCTTTTTATCTGAGGTTCCTTCTTCCATCTTGCATATTAAAAATTTTTCATTTCCAATTCTTCTTCCCAATCATGTGTCCCTGGCCTTCCTGAATCAAAGATTCAACTGTGTAGTGACACAGTCTCCACACTCACTTTGGAGCAGGTAGCCACCCTCCTCTGTACCACATATCATACCCAGATGTTCTCCATGTCACACTCCCCTCAGTTTCTGCATGTCTCCTTGCCATGCCATCACCGACACCTCTGGAAATCCTTGCGCTCCTGCTGCATACCTTCCCAGAGCAGCTTCCCTTGCAGCACCTGCCAACACACGAAGTGTTTTTGTCCCTGGGGTGCCAAATGCATTATCTGCATTTTGTTCTGAGTTTCTTTCCTCCTAAATTTCAATGTTTGACTTTTTTTTTTTTCAGAAACCTCATATTGTATTTGTTCTTAATTCATAAATATTATTCTATCACTTTTTGGAGTGTTTCTGATACCCAAAAAACTTTGGAAAACTTTGCTTATGACTTTTCTAATGCCTGTATTTTATTTTATTTTTTGTCTTTAGCGCAGATGATACATTCTGACAAGCCCTTAATATTGAAATCTTGTTTTGCTGGCTTAGAACATACATGAAAATTTGCAACTTGTTAAGACTCATAGTTCTCTGTTCCTATGTTCTCTCAGCTCTGCCCCCCCTTGGGATATTTGCAGATATGCAGTTTAAAAGTATAAGCTAGGAACAAAAGTTTGATGTTGGTTGGGGAGATGTTCTGAATGTCAGATTAAATTCATAGCAGGAATTTACTGGAATTAACTCTTGCCATGAGCACATTATAAGAGAGATACAAATAAGGAATGGTCAAGAGTGACATTTGTTGTAACTAATATTTTATAGGAAGAGTATCGTCTTATTGTTTTGGCATATTTGTGTAGGTAGAGGAGGGCATAGCAGTTAAAATAAGAGGAATAGAGAATTGTATAGTGGTTTTTAATACCCTCCATGTTATTTTAGTGTCCCTCTGAAAACTATTAGTGAGAATCTCTCATGCTTCTGTTTATTCAACAACTTCTTGGGTCTTATGAATGGGGGCAATGTTCACTGCTATGACAATAGGGCATGGGTAGTCTACTGAGGATGAGATCATTTTTATAAATGCCTGCTTTAAGGTCTGATTTGGTCATCTTTATTTGTTCCTTCTTTTCTAGTAGAATACATATTGTTATTTGCTTAAAATTCTCATTCAAGTATATAACATATAAAAGATGTCTCATGTCTTGTAGTTAGGTATACTCCTATATGAGAAGATATTTGTAACAAAATAGAAAAGAGAACAGTTTTCATTATAAAACTCAAGAGAAGGGGTAGATATTTGCTTGTAACTCTTACAGAACCAACACTAATCTTGCAGCTTTGGCTATTGGTGGGGTGTGGGGAAAATAAAGAGGGAGACAAGAACTGATGCTTTCTTAGGATACTTTTGGTTGAAGTATGTGAATATCAATTTAACCTGACTAAACAATAAAGGATTTTATTGGCTCACATAACTATAAATCCAGAGATAGGATTTAGGCATAGTTTAATTAGGGCTCTAGCAATATTTCTCAGCTTTTCTCTCAGCATTGTTGATGTCAGATTTGTCCTCAAATTGTCATGCCTCATGCTGTCAAGATGGCTGCCAATAGCCACTAGGACAAGATGCTTTATGTTCACGTTCTGTGAAAGGTAGAGAGAACAGTTTTCCATTATACCGCCTTTTCTAGTAAATAGGGATATTTTCCAGGAGTGTCTGGTGACCTTCTTCTCATATCTGAATGGTGGCAATCAGACCATTCTGAAATAGTCACCTGGCAAGGGAAATGAATGGGATTATTCTTTGCTGGAGCAGACCCATCTCTTGAATCAAGAATAATATCCCAAACTGAACACCTGTTACTCAATGGGTATGAGTTGAAATGGATGTTAGGGAGTTAATAACATATTTACTAAAAATGTGACTCATGTCACAGAAATCTCAAAAGACTAATTTTTAACCTAGGAAAGATCGTCATTAAAAAAAAGCAACTTCTTCCTTATGAGTCTAGTGCTAGCTCAGAGTTAATTTACTCCTATTGGTAATTTTAGTTTTTTAGCCTACAGAGGAAATGGTATTCAGTCTTAATGTTTTCAGTAAAATCTCAGTCTTCCTGAAAATTAGAAGTCAGATCTGACATGGTAGCCAGTGAGCCCTCAGGACCCACTGCATTCAAGACTCCAAGAAATGGAGAGGCCCACTGCTTATTGAGAGAGAGAGTATAGTTCTGGAGATTGAGGACCTGTTGTAGTAAATAATGTACTTGTTTCCACTTCTCAGCTAAGCTCCTTGTAAGAAGACTATACACTTCTACTCCACTGAGTCAGGTTTTGCCATGTAATTTGCAAAGTATATGGTAATAGAATGTGAGTGGAAATGATGTATGTTGCATCTGAGCAAAAGCCTTAAGAGGCACTATATAGTTCTGTAAAACTTCTTTTAATCTCTGCCTGAAAAATGGCATACTCCAAATAAGACTGCTTCAACGTGTAAAACAGTAGCCAACCAAAGTGAATGAGAAATAAATCTTTGTTGGTATAATCCAGAGATGTGGGGGAGTTTGTGTGCTACTGTGGCATAATTTACAAAAGCTGGGTTTTAATATCAGTTCTGCCACAAGAAAAAAAATCCGTGTTATCCTGGATAAGTCACTAAGCTCAAAAATGGTTTTCCTCTACAAAATAAAATTTAAAAAAGGCCTTTAGATTTTATCCATAATGCTTAACAATTTGACTGCTAAACCCAGTCTCTAAAAGTTTTGTCAATTGATTAAGTTGTACAATGTGGTAATAATGATGTATTCTTTTTTAAATAATTAAAGGCATTTATAACTCTCAATCAGCATGAGATAGATCATGCTCTCTAATAAAGTGTATGATTCTTGCCAAAAGAAGCATTTTAGTTTACCTAAACTACTCCTTTATAAATAAATATGTATTTCTAAGTCTTTTTAATATATAGAGAATAACTAAATCTCTTGTCTTTTTAGAACCTCCTAATGAGGTCTAAAATGTTTCTTTTCTAGCACATTCTATTTTGTATTATGTCTTTCTCTCTCTCTCTCTCCCTCTCTCTCTCTCTTTTTTGACTAATTTGAGTACATGAGCCAATAAATGCTTAATTTAAATGTAAGGACAGTTGAATTGCTACAGTTCTAGAGATTTTGTTAAGTAGACACTTTTCTAGCTTAAGCTAACAAAATAAGGAGAAATTGAATTTTTTCAGAAAAACAGGAAAAAAACCAACACAAGTTACAAAGTAATTATCCCAGAACACACACACACACATACACACACACACACCTCTCCACATCCAAAACTTTTGTTAATGGATCTTCCACTGATCTTGTCCTGCAGTTATGTTTTGAGAATCTCTTATACAAGAATATTTGTTTTATTTTTTTTACAGTGTTAAAAAAATATTTAATGGAGAGAAAAAATGGCTTCTAAAAACCAATTCTAAACGAGACATGAACTAAGATTCTTTTGATTTGGCTATGCTTGAGGCTGCCATTATGCCTCCTTCAACATCAGGCAGTAGGAGAGCACCAAAGCCTCATAGCTGGGCTCTGGAAATTAGAAGAATGACCACCAATAAATAAATGATTTATGATTTAAGCAAATTTTAAACATTTTATTTTATTGTTGAGGCAATAATAGATACAGGTAATTTAAATCTCTTAACATAAGCAGAGGATATTTTACATACAATGTTCCAACTTATTTTATTTTTATATATATTTAGATATTAAAATATTTAAATGCTAAAGATGTTGATCAAACTCATCTCATTTTTTTTTCTTTTGCCTCAACTACTCCAATACATAAAATTGGGGGTTTGTGTTTCATCTACACATGACAGTGGTGAGGAATGGGGAATGGTGGAGAAGCAGCTTGTAGGGAAGTAGGAAAGTAGTTCTATTAAATTTTGCATTAACAAACCGGTCTATATTTCAGAAAATCTTGATGGTAAATATCTATACCACTATGAATTTATCTATTTTATTAGTGACATTTTAAGCATCTAACATCTGTACACTGAGTTTTATTACAAAGAGCAACATTTAGACAAATTAAATCTAACTAAAATCAACATTTATATGACTATATCCAGTCTCAAGAACAGCAAACAAGTTGTAAGTCCTAATAAGAAGATATTTGAGAGCTTATTACATCACTATTCGTACATGAGGGCGCAGAGGAAGTGGCTGGGTTGTTTTGATGGTCAATTATTAGATGTGTTTATACTCATCCAAATAGTGATTTTCCAACTGAATGGATTATAAACAAGTAGCATATAACTCTCTAAAGGGGTTCAGTGTTTAGTGAAGGCTAGAAGAAAGCTAGCCTTGAATGAGAAGGAGGAAAACATGTGTTTTGTATTTAGTAAAGTCACATTAATTAATATTTAGGATAACTATAAACTAACCTCTTACCAAACAGGCCTTCCGGACAGGCAGGGTGCTTGTGATACTGGACAGAGGTGAGGGTTCATGGAAGCTTCGCTGAAAGTGGTGCTGGATTGCATCCTGAGACTCTGAAGATCCGACTAATACTGTATGCAGGAGGGGATCTGGTGTCAAAAGTCAAGCCGTCATTCCAACCAAAGGTTCAATCTGAAATAGAAACTGGACATGGCACAATGGGGTGAATCAAAGGCATGAAGAGCAAACAAGGGGTTCCTGGCAGTATTCCGGGAGACTTAGCTGCTGGTGTTTTATAACCAGTGACTCCCCTTTGGTGATGAGGAAGCCAATTGTTAAGGTACTGTGATGATTCCTTATAAGCCAGAGGTTGCAAAATATCATGTTTTGTTTGATCCATATAGTACTTACCCATAGAATGATTTAAAGGAAATTTGCATTGGGTTGCCAACACTTAACAGCAAAGATAATTTTATCTACATATGTCAACTTACAGTTTTTCTGAAAGCATCAGAAATCTAGCATTATCCACCTGGCTGCCATACATAGTGTGGATCAACCTTGTGTTGGGCCACTCCTCTTGCAATGGGCATGCACTCTTCCATCTGCTGCAGTCCCCACCAGTCTCCACTGTCCCAACCCCAGGGACGGGAGGCAGTTGCCTTTTACCATCATACTCATTTTGCTGTTTTGCTTACAGTAGAATTAAGGCAAAACTGAGATATTTCTTTTCTTTTTTCTTAAGATTTTATTTATTCATTTGACAGAGAGAGAGAGAGCACAAGCAGGGGGAGCGGCAGGCAGAGGGAGAGGGAGAAGCAGGCTTTCTGCTGAGCAGGGAGCCCGATGCGGTGCTCGATCCCAGGACCCTGAGATCATGACCTGAGCCAAAGGCAGACCTTAACGGACTAAGCCACCCAGGCGCCCAAAACTGAGATATTTCTTAAATCCATTCTGTAGCTCTTTATTTCAGATTTTTTTCAATTTTAAAAGGCTTCTATTATAAAACATTTCAAACATGTAGGAAAGTAGACAGTATAAATAAATAATCCCCCATGACCTTATTTCATGGTTTTAACTGTCATTACTTAAGTCCAATCTTGTTTCATCTATATCCCCACCCCCTTCCCTCCACTGTGTTATTTAAAAGAAAATCCCTGACATCCTATGATTTTCTCTGTATTTCAGCACATAACAATAAAAGAGAGGAACACTTATATAAGACAATCACATAATCATAGTATAATCACACTGAAACATTAGCAGTAAGCATTTATATATAAATTATCCAGTGATTTAAAATTTCCAATTGTCTCATAAATACGTTATACTTTGTTTAAATCAGGATTAAAATAAGGTCTACACGAGGTAATCGATTGATGTCTTTAAAATAATTTCTAATTTATAGCCTCTCCCGTCTCTGTATCTGTCTGTTTTTCTCTCTTTCTCAGTCCCTCTCCCTCTCTTTGTCTCTTTTTCGTCTATTTATTTGTTCAATGAACCTAGTTGATTGTTTTGTAGTATTTATCACAGAAATTTGCTGATTTACTATGGTAAAATTTAGCATGTTCCTCTATTGTCTGTATTTCTTGTAAACTGGCTTGAATTTTTTTGGAGATAGTATTTCATTGGCAGTGGTGTATTCTATCAAGAGGCACAAAATCTCAGGGTCTCTCTCTGTCTCATTAATGTGTGTTCAATGCCTGGATCCATCAATTCACTAAAGATTGCAAAATGTTGATAGTCTAATTAAACTATTCTGTCTTTAATACCTGAAATGCCTCTACTAAGAAAAACATTTGTTTATGTAGTGGTACAGTTCTTATAGGAAAGGCTGAATAAATGCTTGATTTTTTTCCTCTATTTATGAGTTTCTCAAAATAATTAGCAGCCCCATTTGAGACTAATTTGTATTTTTTAGAATTATGAGCTCATGTATTTAAACATATTTCTTATGTTTCAACTCATAGAAATTATTGTCTTTACTGAGTCTTATATTTTTCTGCCTTTTGCTTAATTTGACTTCACCCTAGTGAACTTTGAAAATTCCTTTGTTACCTGTTTGTTAAACTGTCCCAATCTCATCTTGTACACTTTCCCAGACATAGAATCTGCCATTTCAGGAATCCTGGCTCCTTTGAGTGAGGACTGGCATTTAAAGACAATAACCTGGATGTTGGGAGCCATGCTCTACCAAATTGAGGAAGTTAAAGATAGCTTAGAGAACTATGTGTTAATTTTCTTTTTTTCTTAAACCTGGTTCACTTTACTTAGTTACAATGCCTTTCTGGCCCTCATTAGCATTTCAGTTTGCAACTCCTGCTCAAAACCAATTCTAAACCATCAACATATTGTTCTACATGTAGAAGTATTCTACATGTAGAAGTATTCAAGTATTCTAAAAGGTAAAGAACCTGAATTACTTTACAATAAGAGAAAGAAAATGAGGAGCTAATAACCGAAAATTACAAGTAATTTTACTTACAAATCTTAGTATGAACTTCTAGTTATAAATAGCAGAACCCTGTAGACACTGTTTACTCATTTGTGAAATAAACCATGCCCTTGATGCCTGGGACTAATTGCTTTATTTACTCTGAATTTCAGAGGATCTTTCTTTTGAGATTATCCATGTGGCAACACCCTATCAAGTTGGTAAAACTGAAGTGATGCTGTATTTAACTGACATTTTTTATTACAGGAGAAGAAGACAAAAAGGAAACTAACTTACTGTCTACAATATACTAGAGGTTTTCAAATACATTATTTCATTCTCATTATCACTTTCTAAGGTGGTATCATCTCCTTTTTTTTTTTTTTTAACTGAAGGATGTAAATTCTGGAACTGTCAAATTTTTTTTAAACATTGTATTTATTTATTTGACAGAGAGAGAGAGAGAGACAGCGAGAGAGGGAACACAAGCAGGGGGAGTGGGAGAGGGAGAAGCAGACTTCCCACCGAGCAGGGTACCCGATGTGGGGCTTGATCCCAGGACCCTGGGATCATGACCTGAGCCGAAGGCAGACACTTAATGACTGAGCCACCCAGGTGCCCCTGGAACTGCCAAATTTACAGAAAAAAATCTCCAAACATTTTTCACTATAATATTTTGAGAACCCAAAGGCAAGAAAAGAAATGTAAGAATGGGGGCAGGGGGGCGGATGTTTCTTAGTCATCAAAATGAGTATCACAGAAATTTCTGGATTCATTTTGTGTTGGGGAATGCAACCCAGGAAACTGACTTTCATTTGTTCCCAAGAAAATATATTACCAAAAGAGAAGGATATGCTTATGGATACTGTATTAACCGAGAGAGGCTAGGCTTTGCAGAATAACATAAAAGTTTGCTTGTCTCTCCCCACTGCTTATCTAATATAGGTCAGTAGGAGGCAAGGAGGGGAGAAGTTTTTTTCTATACAATCATCAGCAGACTAGGTCTCACCACTGATAACCATATCACTTGGAACAGGTGACACATGAGGTGCCGGCAGAAGGAGAAAAGAGATGGTGAAGAACTCACACATAAAATTAAATGGCTAGGGTGGAAATGACTTCTCACTGAAGCTCTCAGCCTGCTGGCCAGAATTAGTCTGAGAAGGAATTTGTATGCAGTAAGTTTATTGGAAAGTGCTTTCATACACCTGTGAGAGAGTGAAGAAAGCAGGTTTGGACAGAGGGGGAGCCTGAACTGTGCTACAGTTGAAACAAACGAAATGATGTTTTAGGGAGCTCTGGAATCATCTCAGCTCCAGCTTCAGGGTTGTCCCAAATGCCAGGCCTTTGGACACTAGCATCCAGTCATTGGATGCAGGCTGCCTTCAGCTTCAAATTTAATGGGGAATGTACTTTTTCCCATAATGCATTTCTATCTATAAAGCTCATTTAATTGACTAAATCATATTAATCTTAGTGTATCATATTAATCTAATCTATTTCAAAATTGATATTTGTTTTCTCAGTGAGAAACTTGGGAATTATAATCATATTTGCTTTAAGCCACTAGGGAATGATAGGACAAAAACTCTTCATTAAAATTTTCCTATTAGATATGTTACAGAAGAGACTTTTTATTTTTATGATCATTAAGATTTTGGATAATAGTCTCAGTCTCTAGAGAAAGATCAATGATTCTGTTATTTCTTTTTTTTTTTTAAAGATTTTATTTATTTATTTGAGAGAGAGAGAGAGAGCACATGAGGGGGGGAGGGCCAGAGGGAGAAGCAGACTCCCCGCCGAGCAGGGAGCCCGATGTGGGACTCGATCCCAGGACTCCAGGATCATGACTTGAGCTGAAGGCAGTCGCTTAACCAACTGAGCCACCCAGGCGCCCTGATTCTGTTATTTCTAATCTTAGAAATTCCAACTTTGCCGGAAGACTACTGGTCTTAAAACAACAGAGAAATTGTATCATCTAATGCAGTGTCAGTATATGTCTCTCTACTTTTATTTCTGGGGTGCGCTGAATATTAGTATTAAGAAGTATGTTATCATAGCAAACGTTTAAAAGGGAAAAACAAAGAAAATGCTGAGAAAATACCACAAATCTAGCAAAAATATTTCTTTTTTTTTAAGATTTATTTATTTTTGAGAGAGAAGAGAGAGAAAGCGCACACATGAGATGGGAGGAGGGGCAGAGGGAGAAGTCAGCTCTCCTCTGCTGAGCAGGGAGCCTGATGCAGGGCTCAATCCCAGGACCTGGGATCATGACCTGAGCTGAAGGCAGATGCTTAACCAACTAAGCACCCATGTGCCCTAGCGAAATATTTCTTAAGGTTTGGAAAAAAGGTTTTTTTTTTTTTTTTTGGTACACTATTATTTATGTATACAACTGTGGAAAAGTAAAGACGAGTAGAGGGAGGCAAGAATTGTAGTTTTTAAAAATGTGATTTAAGTCCTTATATTCCATATTCACTTGTCAAATAGATTACTTCATGCTCTTAAGAATAAGCAGAAGAATCTTATTAGAATATTTATTTTGAAATATATAAAACTTTTAGGTAAATTTTTTTTTAACCAAGAGACTTGATGTAAAGTGGTCATAATTTATTACATTATAATTATCTTTGAAATTATTTTTCTTTTACTATATTTGCTTTATGTGGTTGCTTCACATAAATTTATGAACATGGTAGCATAGTGTATTTATTTGGAGATCTGCACTGGTAATAAAGTAGCCAGCAGTCACATGTAGCTATTTAGCATGTGAAATGTGGTTAGCCTGAATTGAGATATGCTTTAAGTGGAAAATATACACTAGATTTTGAAGATTTATTATGAAAAAAGAATGTAAAATTTCTCATTAATGTGTTATTGATTACAGTTGAAAATAATAAATAATATTTGAATGCATTGTGTTAAATAAAATATATTATTAACATTAATTTTACCTGTTTCTTTTTCTCATTTTTTAATGTGACTACAGAAAATGTGAAATTATATTTGTGACTCCAATTTGTAGCTCTCATTACATTCCTATTAGACAGTGCGATCCAAATGATTTAGTTCTTTTCTCCAATATTTTACTATGAAAGTTTTCAAATAGAAAATAGAAAAGCTGAAACAATTTTATGGTAAAAATCTATATCTTCTACAATCAACATTTTACTATACTTGTTTTATCATGTATATAGCCATCTATCTTTTTTTTCTATTTTTCACCAATTCATCTGATTTTTTGATGCATTTCAGAATAAGTTGCAGACGTCACTCTATGTTTCTCCAGATAATTTAGCAGATACAAACTAGTTTGGGACTCTATTAAACTGAATATTCCTTTAGCCATGTTCTTGCTTCTTTAGATTTGATGTGTTGGTAAACAGAGGCATAAACAGATTAAATGTATCAAATTGGATTTAATAAATCTTATGTGTAAAAGGAACATTTAATCTCTGTTGACATTAAAGCATTAAAGCACAGATCTAGATTACTCAACAAATATTTGGAAACCTGGTAACATTAAATACTGACCAGAAGAAAGTTTCTACCATCTTCTGAGGAAGTGGCAGAAGGACCAGGCTGTTTTCCATGCCAATTATGTGACTATGGATGGTCATATAACCTTTGAGCCTCTGCTGTCAATAGAATGTTTATTTCACAAGATTATAGGGATTAAAGGAAATAATAGGAGTAACTAATTTACTGGAGGTTTTGGCACATTACTGACTTTAAAAAAAATTTTTATTTTATTTTTTTCTGACCTTTTTTTATTAAGAGAAACTTTTTAAAAAGATATATTTATTATTTTGGAGAGGGTGAGTTGGGGGGAGAGGCAGAGGGAGAGGGAGAGAGACTCTCAAGCAGACTCCCCACTAAATGCAGAGCCTATGTGTGGTTTGATCCCTGGACCCTGAGATCATGACCTGAACAGAAATAAGATGCTTAACTGATTGAGCCACCCAAGCGCTCTGACATATCCTAACTGGAAATAAATATAAAATATGTGGAGTAGTTTGTCTGCCAGGTTGAACAGGAGATCCCTGGCAATGTAGAAATATCTCTAATAAGAAAAATGAATATTCTTATAGATGGTTCATCATTTATAAATATCCCAGAAAGGCGCATGTTATGTAACACCCTCCAAAGAAATGGGTGTATGTTTCCTCCTTGTTTTACTTGTAAATATCTTATAGAAATATCCTGAGACTTCTGTCAACATTTTCCAGATTGAAACTCCTAATCCATTTGGATTTATGCCTGTGCCGAGATTGGAGACTTGATGAGAAAACATGTTTACAAAATTAAATTGCTGGTGATTCACTAATAGATGATGTTCTGGTCGAAAGGCCAGGAACACAGTGAAAGAACTGATAGAAAATAGGAAGGTTAGCTATGCTGTTTTCCACTTTCTGGTAGAGCTATATGGTCAACCATATTAAATATCCTATAACATTTTTATGATGCTGAATGTTTTTTACTATTAGCCAAATAACACATTCACAGTTTTTTAAAGTTTAGCAAACAAATAAAACCAGACATCCCCTCCTTTCATAGTTTCCTTGCTCTCACTAATACTTAAAGGCAACTATTTTGAACTTTTACACTATTTTGTGGTGTTTGCTTACATATTCCTAAATACTGTCGAAGCATTGATAGTTTCTGGTGTATTCATTTCAGATATTTTATATGTACTTTCTCTTAAAGTAGGTAAAACTTTTAGTTCTTTTACATTTCCCTTATCATTCCCATATCAACCCAATATAGTTATAATTCAATTTTTAAAATCCATAGTTAGAATTATTAATATGACTATGCAAACCTTTTTCATTGCTGAGCTAAATGGTATGGATGTAGGCTCTTTATCTGTACTTTAAAATTTTTCCTGGAGTTAATCATTGCTTTACATTTTTCATTTATTTGGTTTCTTTGAATCAGGCGTTAAGTTTTCTACCCCTCCAGTAGTTCTGCAAAGTTTCTCAATAGATTTTCTACCATTTAAACCTATCAAATAATCTTTCATTTCCTTTTTTAATGGAAGATTTTTCTCTTGAAACCATCCATCCTTCTCTAATCTGAACCAATTGCTGTCTAGGCTTGCCCTTGACTGTGGAATTTCTTTCATATTTCTCTCATGTTTGACCTCCATTTCTCAGGACTCATGCTTTTTCTTCTTTGCTTAATCACACATTTTAGACGAGAAATTTCTCCAATATCTTCCTGAAAAAGGATAAAAAAAGAAGTAAATTTTTTTGAGTCTTTTAATATTTGCGAAGTCCCTATTTTTACCTTATTTTACCTGATTGATATTTTGGTTGGTTATAGAATTTAGTATTAAGAATCTTTTTCACAAAAAATCTTGAAGGCATGGTCTTTTCTTCTAGCATTTAATTTTGTAGTTGAGAAGTCCATTCCCAGTGCTTTCATGTAATTTTATTCTTTAAAAAATCTGGAAGCTGTTAGGATCTTTTTTTTTTTTTTTGAGATTTCATAATAAAATGAGCTGGTGTAAGTCCCTCTGCCCTTGTTAATTTATTGAATACT
The DNA here is from genome assembly GCF_002201575.2 of Neomonachus schauinslandi. Lineage (NCBI taxonomy): Eukaryota > Metazoa > Chordata > Mammalia > Carnivora > Phocidae > Neomonachus > Neomonachus schauinslandi. The sequence goes on along the minus strand of NC_058410.1, from coordinate 41,346,391 downwards.
CAGTTGGCTATAGAGAGATTATTTTCCTCATTCTGGGAAATATTCCTCTTCACCTTTTACTTTTCGGGAGGGAAAATTTTCTTCTCATTCTCTTCTTTACTAATTCTTTTTGGAATAGATACTTGTTGAATGTAGGACATTTTGGATCAATTTTCCAATTTCTTATTTTGTTTTTCTATTTACCATCATTTTTGACTTTTAAGTTCTATTGCCTAGGAGATTTTCTTGACTTTATGTTCTAACCCATTTATTGAATATTTTGTTTGGGTATTATTTTAAATTTCCAAGAACACTTTTTTCTTTTGTTTTCTGATTATCCCTATTTTTATAGAATCTTAACATTGTTTCGCAGAAGTAAAATCATCTCATCTCTTGAAAATACTGATCATGATTCCTTCAATATTTTCTTTTTTTTTCCCTGTATCATCTTAAGTATCTCTGAGGTGTACTTCATAGTTTGTTTTGGTCATTGTCTTTCATGGTTCAGACTGTCCCTTAATACTCTCTAAGGATCAATATTTATTCAAGAGTGAAGCATTAATAGAGGGGTTGGAAGCTTTTTGTGTTGGGGCAGATTTGTCCATTGGACTGGTGGACCTATGTAATTTTTGTTGAGGGTTTAGTGTTCCTAGAGAAAGATCCTCCAGGGTCCTGCTCTGAAGTTGTAAGTCTGATAGCCGGCATTTGGGGGCTGGATAGATCCAGGAGCTGTTTAGCTCACAACTGAGTATGGAGAGTTTTGCTAAATTCCATCCTACTCTCCCCACATCACCATCCAAAATTAAGTCTAATATCTTATTCCAGAATTACTCTGGGTCTTGTTTTCCAAGTCTGAAACAATTCAGGTTCAATTTCTCTCGGGAAAAAAAAATCCATTTCCTTTACTGTACTTGAGGAGTAGTTACCCAAAAGCAGAGAGAGGGGACAAACTCAGTCTTACTGCTTCTTTTAAAGATTTATAAATATTCCTGCTGTCTTTAAGCCTTGATATGCCTACCTTCAGAGATTCCTGACATCTCTGATTACTAAGACTTTCAGGGGATCTGAACCACAAACCAGATTATTTTGCATCGGGATTCTTTGTCATAAGCACATGGATTTGAACTCTCTCCCTTCTGCTAAGTCATATTCCATTTCTTCATCTGCTTCCTAAGTTTATAATCTATTATGGAGGGGGTTGCAGATGTCTTCTGTTTCCTACTTTCACTGAAGATGGAATTTGTGCTTCTGTTTCTTTTCTTTGATTATTGGAGGGTATTTTTAAAAGAAGAATTAAGAGGAGTTTTCTTTACTTAACCATCCAATTTTAAATACTCTCTTCTTCATCTTTGTTTTTCAATTCCCTCTTAATATCATCTGTTTCTTAGTCTTTTCTTTTTTCTTACCTTAAATGCTACATTATTTATAACTATTTCACCTATTTGTTGACAAAATAAATATTGTCTCAGTATAGGGTTACTGCCCACTGCTAAATAAATGCTTTTTTTTTTTTTTTCATAGAGAGGTGGTCTCAGTTTGTCTGCTACCTTCTCCCGATCGCCTTTCCCAAACCTTTACAACTGGGATAGGTCTCATTTCCATATGTAACTTTAATACAGTTGTAACATTTACCATATTATATTGAAATTACTGGTTTACTTGTCTTGAAATTTCACCGAGCGTGGGGACCGCATCTCATTCATTACTATATTCCCAATGCTCAGCTCAAAAACCTCAAATCTAGTAGGCACTTGGGAAATATTTGTTAAATTAATGAGTGTTAAAATGCATAGATAATCTTCATTAGTGTAAGATGGTAAAATATTTTAGTTCATTAGGCTTACTATTGTTATTATTTTATCATTATAGGAAATAGTGAAAACTAAAAATTTTAAAGATCGTATCTCAGCGCTAATTATCTTTTATTCTTTTACTGCAATTAATGAAAATGTGACTTCTTAAATGTTTCAAAGATTGCCTTTGAATAATTCCATTAATACTTTTTTTTTTGTAGTTCTCTTTGCAGTTTTGTTGACCCAAGTTGTTTTAACCTTCAAATATTTGTGCTAGAATAAAGAATCCTTCACACTATCACATAATTGTGATTATCTCTCCCAGGTTAGTTCTTGGCTTACAAAACAAATTCTACCCCAGGCTAAACTTCAAAGTAAGTAGTGGCTTCAAAGAGAGAAATTTAGCAAAGACAAAAAATAGAAATAAAAACAAAACAGAGAGAGAGAGATGGCTCAGAGGTAAGAGACATAACTAAAAATGTAGGAAAACTTTCAAAGTCAATAAAATAATACAAAACAACACATTGGGAAGAAGCATCAGATATTCAACCACTCATGTTAATGCTTTGTGATTTTCTCAAAAAATACAGCTAGCTTTATGTCTCTTTAATTTAACAGTATAAAGAATTTAATATTTATCTGAACTTTTAAGTTGAGATAAAACACAATACAATGCACCACACTTAAAATAAACAACTATAGGGGCACCTGGGTGGCTCAGTCGGTTAAGAATTTCAGGTCATGATCCCAGGGTCCTGGGATGGAGTCCCACATCGGGCTCCCTGCTCAGCGGAGAGCCTGATTCTCCCTCTCCCTCTGCCTGCCTCTCTGCCTACTTGTGCTCTCTAGCTCTCTGTAAAATAAATAAATAAAATCTTAAAAAAAAATTTTTTTTTTAAATAAACGACTATGAACATGGCCCAGATACAGTACTTTTGTATTTTCACTGATGGAAATAGTTTTTGAGATGTCCAAAAAGATTTTTAAATGCATTTATTTAAGCAATTAAGATATTTACTTTTGATGTTATTAGCATGTGGGCAGGTTGTCTTTTGAACATGCCTGATTAAAAAATGGTTTGGCTTAGCTCAGTGCTTTGCTCATCAAAGGAATAAAGCATTACTGGAGATTTTCATACATAATCATTTTAAATACCATGAATACAGTTAGCTATGTCCCTGAAATAATGTTTCCCAGTTTCCCTTTGACATACTTATGTACATACACAATAATAGTAAAATAAAAGAAGGCTGGGATTTATTTAGGTTTAAAATCTAGTAAAAGGAAAGGGGATAGTATACATTTCATAAAGTTAACTCTTAATGATTAGGCCTTTATTATACATGTATATATGCTCATTAATGAACACTTATCAAAAATAAACAAAAAGAAGAATAAAATGCTCATAGTTGCACTATACATCCACACAACCATTCTTAGCATTTCAGCATATTTTCTTCAAACCATTCTTTTTTATACGTTTATTGTTGGTGTTATGCATGTTGAACTTCTGTTGGTTATAAACAATTTTTGACTATGATGAATAACAAAGAGAAGAAAAATAGAGGAAGAGATCATGAAAAATTGGTCAGGAAAGGGAATGTGGAGTGTGGAGCTCAGCACGGAGTTCCATCTCACAACCCTGAGATCATGACTCTGAGATCATGACCTGAGCCAAAATCAAGAGTCAGATAGATGCTTAACTGACTGAGCCCCGTGAACTTTGCTTTCTAATGACAGTCTGAAAACTGCAATGAATACACAGACCCAGAAGCTCTGAAACTACTGGACAATAAAACCTGCAGAATTTAAGTGCAGCACAATGTTATTTAGACTTCTTTTCCATCAGAATAGTAGAATAGAATAAGCCTCATAAAACAAAATGCACATTTGGAACACCAGTGACTGGTTCCACCTTATGTACAAGATATCATGCAGGTGACATTATGTCAAAATACATACATATTTTTTAATCCATGCTTAGTGCTTGACCTAAAGTAGACTCTTGAAAATATTCTTTTGGGGAAACCAATGAATTTTTTAAAGGTTTATTTATTTATTTGAGAGAGTGATTGGGGGGTTGGGGAGAGACAGAAGGAGAGGAATAATCTTAAACAGACTCTGCCCTAAGCACAGAGCCCACTGTGGGGCTCCATCTACGATCCTGAGATAATCACCTGAGCCGAAACCAAGAGCCAGATGCTCAATCAACTGCGCCATCCAGCCGCCCTGAAGCCAATGATGTTTTTAACTGCAATTGATTGTGAAAATACAACAGTTGGCCTGCACTCAAAAAAAAAAAATAGTATAATACTGTTGGAAAGATAAGTCAATACATGAAAATGTGAAAGGTGAAAATGAGAATATTAGAGAAGTTCCAAGAAGATAGTGGGGCATGGAGCTGTGAGAAATAATTCATGGAGAAAGAAAGATGTGAGATGGGCCTTAAAGCTAAGTAGAATTTAAGTTCTTCAGCTTACTGAATTAAAGAAGTAGAGATGTCACAGATGGGAACAACAGCAGGAGCAGAAGTTGAGAGAAGATATTGGCCATGACATGTCTGGAAAATAGTATGAAATTGTAAGACTAACAGGAGACTGGTATCCTGAATTCTTGGTTTAGGGATGAAGCTACAAGACATCTGTCATGGAATAATCAGACATCAAATAAGTAGTTATAACTGTGATGAAATTTACAAATGTAACATTTTATGGGATTATAATTGGCACTTTAAGCACATGGGAAAAATGAGTGTAGAGACAATGTACCTTTATGTTATTTCTCATGACCCCTTTAAAACTTGGTGGAAGGTGATCTTCCACTGCTTCTAGGAAAACTCTAGTAGTGTCATTTTTCTCTTATGGTCACTTTAAATTGCAAATACTTTCTAATTTTGTAATTTTGCTTGTCCTTTGTAATAGTCAAAATTTCCAAGTCCATTCCGTGTACAAGCTATCCCCTTCTCCTATTTAGGTTTCTACAGGGGGAGAGGTGTGGTTGCCTTTTTCTTTGTTGTTCATCTCCTTACCCTTTTACTGGTTTCTCTTTCTGACTCTTTTGGGGGAAGGGTGGAGGTGTAAGGCAGCAGGGGAGGGAAGGGGAACAGAAAAATTTTTATTTGAGTAGGATTATCCTGAACTGACCCCTTTGTCTCTAGGCCTGCCTGGCACATCTCTAAAGCTGACTCTTTTGAGGGTGCTTTGTGTGTCCTTACTAGGGTCTTTTACCTGTGCTTTCCTTGCATAAGGTGATATATTCTCCTCTTACAGGTTGCATATACCTTCCTTAAGAATCTTGGGCTACCTTTAGCTTATCTCCTCTAAGAACCTCTTCCCAGTCCCCCACTCTCTAACTCTATCCCAGGAAGACCTTGTTAGGCAGGACCTAAATCAACTCCACATCTGCTTTCTGTTATGCATGACCTACAACTGGATTTGGGGACCCTTACACAGCCTTTGCCCCTATAGATTCTAGGAGTGTGGGCTGATTTCAAGGCAGCCCTCTCTCCTTCAGCTCATCTCTTAATATATAGACCATCTCTCATCCTTCTTCAATTTTTTGGACAGCATGACATACACCAGTTTCCTATGTGTCCCTAACTGGAGCTGACAAGTAGTGATCCCTTTAAAAGGTCTCTTGGAAGTCCCTTTCACTAGGCTTGAGGTGCAGACGGAGAGCCCTTCTCCATTAATGGACATTGAGCTCATAGCCAAGCTATTCTCAAGAAATCATCTTAAAAAAATTCTTTCTCTCACTATGAACAAGAGGTTGAAGAGTCATTAAACTGATTTTGATATTTTTCTCTAAAAGTTTCCATCAGGTTTGACACTTCACTTTGGTATCTTTTTAGGGATTTGGCTAAAACTTTCATTTTATATCTTCCTCTGGAAGAATTTAATAGGGGGTCTAACATAGTTCATGAGGTCAGGAAAAAAATTCCTGTGGAATTTCCAGAGAAATTTCATGGAATTCAAGAAAAGAACATTTAAAGAATGGAAGATTGCTCCACAGTAGTAAAGGCATCTGGGAACCCAAGTAAGAGAAGGACTGAGAAGAACCCATTTTCTTGGGTAGCAAAAAGGTTATTGGTGATCTTGGCAAGAATAGTTCCTGCCAAAAGTTAAATTCTCTGAGGTTGAAGGAAGAGGGGGAAGTAAGAGAACAGAAACCATAAGTGTAAGGAAAAGGAGACTACAAATTTCAGAGCTTCAGAAACTTTGAAGTGAAGAAGAAGAAAGTTGGGAATTCTTTTCAGATATTTATGTGCTGGGGGAGGGAGTCAGCAGATAAATAGGGGTTCAGGGTACCAGAGAGAGAGAAGTGATCAATGGAAAAGGAGAGGTAGGTGGCTCAAGAAGGCTGGAGGGGATGAATCTAGAGTTGAGGTAGTGATTAACTTTGGGCGGAGAAATGCCTCTTCCAAGTGTACCAGGAGGAAAGAATTAGGGTGGATGTGGAGCAAATGTGAAAATCTGGTGTTTGAAAGCCAAGGAATTTATGGCTTGATGGCTTCTACTTGCTCTGCTTCCTGGAATGACTTCTTTGGGGGGGGGAATTGAGAAAAATAAAGTAAACCTGAATAACAGAAGGCTTTTAACTAGCTTTTATATCTGGATTTGACATGATAGGAGGGACATGATTCAGAGGAAGATTATGAAACATATAAATATAAATATGGGATTATGTCGATTAGCCATTTTAGTTAGTGCTTACTCTGCACAAGAACCCATGCCAAGCACTTTACAAACATACATCCAATTCCCCATCTCCACTCACCTAGACTAGAGCTGATTTCCAATCCACTTTTGCTCCTATACATCATTCTCTGTTCAGCAGCCTAAGTGGGTTTTTAAAAAACACAGACTGGGACATGTTCCCATTTAAGCCCTGGCACGGCATCCAGGTGCCTGGAGGTAAAGTCCTGCATGTTCTGGACCCCGCGTGTTCCTTCAACCTCACCTTTTCCTTTGTTGTGTGTTACATTGTTTTGTAGTTATTGTAAATAAGTCTTTTTTTATTTCACTTAAGTTTTCCAATAGTTTTTACAGGAATATAAAAAAGCTATTGAGTTTTATTGCTGACAATTTATCGTCTAGTAATACTTCAAAATATTATTTAGGTTAAATCTTTTGCAACATGTATATAGAATGAATGCACAATTGAACTTTTCCCCAAACCCCAAACTCTTTTATTGTATAGCTTGAAATCTTATTTTGGTTTTAGTAGGAAAAAGAAAGTTCTTAGAGTGTTATATTGTCACTTCTATGTAGGGACAGCAGTAGCCAATGCATGGTGACAAGAATTATGGGAAAATGCTAACATCTAGTTTTCTACTTCTTTATTCAAGCCTCTCCCTCTGGCTCCATTTTGTTTTTATACAGCTTTCAGGCTGAATGAATATGTATTGGGCATAATACCAAGATAAATTTTCTGTTATTTGTCATAATGGTGCTTTTTGTACCACTACACTTAGCTTTATTCCATATTTAAATGAACCCATAAGTTTAGGGTAGCTTTACTAAGCTGTTAATTAAAATTTTCTGTGAGGATAAATCATGTCTCATGAGGTTTTAGCATGGCATTCTCTTCCTTCCTTCCTCCCTCCCTCTCTCTCTCTCTCTTCTTTCTTTTCCTTCCTTCCTTCCTTCCTTCCTTCCTTCCTTCCTTCCTTCTTTCCTTCCTTCCTTCAATTAAGTTAAAAAGAATTTGTCTGGATATCCTTAAGTCTTAAGATTACCCAAAACAAATAAATAAAGAAGATGATAAAGACATGGTTTGGTTTTAGTGATTCTTTGTATTCTAGTGATTAAAAAATGAATAGCTAAAATTGAAAATGATTTCTACTTAAATGTTTTGGGAGAAGATCATTAGAAGATGTTTATTAATTCAGTGTGATCTCTACAAACTGGCACCTTTTGCTATTTTTAAAATTTTGTAATGGGTCCCTAGATTTCCAATTTACGTATCTTAAAGGGAATGTTAGAAAACATGAGGATATTTAAGTAACACAAGTATCTCAAATTAATGTTTTTGAAACACTATGTATATTTTTCTATGATTTATTAACTGCTGCTCATTTTTATAAAAGTTTTTAAAAACATTCTCTCACTAGCAGTCCCTTAAAATATCTGAATAACTTGTATAACTTTTGTAAATATTATTTATGCAGTATTTGGCAAGGAAATAAACATCACTCACAAAAGCCAGAAAATAAATCTTAATTCAACACAGTTAATAGTTTTCTTCCACATTTAGTATATATACATAGATCATTTTTGGCTTTGTTATGGGGCATTTGCATTCAAGAATATAACTTGTTTTACCCAATCATTTTCCTACTCTACCTTAATAGCTTTCATGACCTCTACCTAGAGGTCTGAAGACATAAATGAAAAGGAAGAACCAGAAAAGATGGTTTAACAAAATGCTAACAGAACAAATCTGACACACAAGGATCTGGTGGGGCTACTAATTCAGCTAATCTTTTCACCTTGGGCAGCTTCTCTATGGTTTACCTAGAATGCTAGAGGAGACAGGCATCTTTATGCCTCTATCATACTGGCTAGGTAGGATTCCATGTTTTAGAACAGTGGTTCTTAAAGTGTGGTCTGGGGACAAGCAGCATCAGCATCACCTGTGAACTTGTTAGAAATGCAAAATTATGGGCAGACTTATTGAATCAAAACTCCAGAGTGTAGGGCCAGTGTACTTTAACAGAGCCTCTGGGGAATTCTGAGAGCCACTGACCAATAAGCTACACACAGCTCTGACGCAGTTATTAGGGGAGGGACTAGAGCTCCATGCAGAATATGATAGATTTATTACACATGGCTGTATTCTGCCTCTTTCTTAACTGAGCCATGCCCTTCCTCTGGGTAGCATGACATGATGGACATATGCATGCAGTCTTAGATGGGAGAATCTTCTCTGTGTGATCTATACAGTTTAGTTTACTTTTTTTCTTCTGTGAGACAGAAATTCCAACACAAACTGGCTCAAATAAAAGAGTATTCATTTGCTCAGTAACTGACAACCTAAGGATTAATAATAGTAATAGGTAGCATTTATTGAACACTAAGTATGTGTCAGGCACTGGTCTAATTGCTTTGCATGCATTAGTTCATTAATCCTTACAAACCTTTTCTGAAGACTATTATATCTCCATTTTAGAGAAGCAGAAACTGAGGCACAGTGAAGTTAAATCGCAGGATTGGGATTCTAATCTGGACAGTGGACCTGGCTTCAGGCTGGCTTGACCAGAGGTCAGGTCACATCATCGGAAATCTTTTTGCTCCCAAAGTTGAGCAGAAGTCCTGAGTCTGACTCATATCAACTCAGGATCTCTGAACCAATCACCATAGCCAAGGGGGTGGGATGTACTAATCCAGCTAAGAACAATCTGGGCCCATTCCCAGAGGTGAGGGTGGAGTCAGGAAATCATTCCTTGTCACAGGATACTTTTTTATGAGATGAGAGGTGAGTGGGTAATGGGCTACCAGGAGCAGAGAAGATCACTTAAGGCACTGCTTTATTACTCAAGATGTCTTTGGGTCCAAGTGGCATAAGTCCCATGCAAACTAACTTTGACAAAGAAACATTTATTGGATATTACTGAATCATGTGAAGAGGAGAGATTCATGAGCATCTGAAGAGATCATGGTCACCAGAGACAAGGTGTTCCAACACTTGTCTTCATCACTTTTCCACTTGGATTTTTTTCATGGGCACCATCTTCAAAACCAAACAATTTCATTCTCTAGTTCGGAGTTCAAGATCCTGGAGAAGAGCTCACATTATCTAAGCTTGGATGATGGAGCCAGCTCTGAGTGACAGCTGTGACCAGAGAGCCAAAATAAACTAAGGGCTGTCTCATAGTAGATGCCATTGGTTGCTTACTATGCACTGGATTCTCTCCTTTCTCTTTTCAAGTCAAACTATATTTTGTTCAGGTACCTACTTTCCTTTGCATAACCCTATCCTTGGGGAGTGGTGGTTCCAGGCGCAGCCCCAAGTGGTGAGTTGCAATTGATAGAAGCTAAGACTTTGTAAATATTGGTTTAGGAATGGATATAGAATCTAATTCTGGTCAAAGAGATGTAAGGGGACTCTGCTGAGGTGTTTCTGAGTTTGGTTTTCCTCACCATTAAAAATAAATTTATGAGGTCTTTAAAAAAAAAAACAACTTCAAGTTTGTGTAAAAGAAAACCACTGAAAACAGAATAAAGGCACTACTTGAAGTGACCTTGCTCTCATCAGAGTTGAGTCTTGCTTTTGATTTGATGACTATTTAAATAAATTGTTAATGTCTCTGTTTCACAAATGGGTAGCCATTTTTTGTCTTCATTTTGACTTGGCCATGGATCATATGTCTCTCTCTCTTTTTTTATATGTGTTTCATGTTGAACATGTAGAGGAAAAATGAAATGATGGTTCTGTATGGTTGGTCTTATTCATCTCGCTTTCCTCCTCCATCTTTCCTGTTAGTGGAGTCTGGCACTGTTGAGTTTTCCCATAGGCAAATGCTGGATAGTTTTAGTTTTAGTTTTTACAGAACTTTGTGACCTATGAGTCATTATCCTCCAAGAATTAATAGTTAGGATACACTGACTCAAGTGATCATATGTGCCCCCATTTCATTTATAATAGCTCTTCTGTGTTTCTTTCTTTACAATCGACTCAAGGAAGCTAATTGAAAGTGAGGATGGAAATATCAAAGAATAATTTTTCAAGAACATTAAAAAACATCGGATTATATAAATAAAAACTATATATCAACATCAATATCAATATGGCAATGTCAATATCAATTAGGGAAACAGGATGGTAAACTGATTCAAAAGGCATTTGAGGAACCAGGCATTTGTAGGCACTGAACAAAAAGTGTTGGATTTCTAGGTTAGGTACAAACCTAGATAACATCCTAAAGGGCCACAAAACCATATCTTCTGGTTTTAATTTCATCTAAACAGAAATTATTTGCATCTCTACCAGACAAAATCTACAAGGTAACATGTAACATTATAGAGTTTGGACTCTGATCAGTAATAAAGATATGTCAAAGAAAGGGTTTGTTGCTTTAGAGATTTCGACAATTCGTGGGTGAGCCTATTACACAATGCCCCAGTGTGACATTCATTGAAAGCACATGTAATCGTCCTTCTACCTTACTTTTTCCACATTTTTCCTTAACAGCACTGATGCTACAATGTTATTACAAAACTAAATAAAATATGTAAAAATTATACCATAAAGCCTTATAAAAATGTAGAATGATATTTTTTTAGGGTATTACTGTAATTACAAAATATTCTGAAGGCAAGCTTGAATTAAAGGAGTCAAGTTAGAATTAGACTGTAAGTATTTTTTTTTTCCTCAAGATCCTAAAACAGAGACATTGGTGCTCCCAGTGACAGGATGAAAATGAATTTAAGTCAGTTGGGACATGATATGCACAAAAGATTAAAGGAAGCTTTTACTACCCCTGGGGAGAAATGTTGCAAAATAAAATTCTTGATTGTTCTCTTGTCCCAGCCTGAAGATAGTGGTCATGAAAAATTGTGAATGTCTTTCTTCATTAATTCAACAAGTAATGTGTTAAGCACTATCGAGGTGTCCTGTGCATCCTTTTCTGCAGAGACAAAGAGGAATAAGATAATCACTCTCTCCATAAGGATCTAGATTTATCAGCTGAGACAGCACAAAAGTAAACAATTGGAGCCAGAGAGAGGGAATATTTTGTTTTAAATAAGGGCAACATGAAGCTTTGATTATTTTAACTACTGTTTATTTAATCATTTGTGAGTTGATAGCACTATTTCTTGTCTTTAACCATATACTATTCATTAAACTATATATAAAACTCCCTATTGCTCTCTAACTTTATATTTTATATTTTTTTGCTTTTTTTCTCTTTGTTCTCATATCTTCAAATATAAGGTAATTGAAGAAAAATAATAGTTGAAAAAGATTCTCTGTAAAATTTTTGATTTTTTAAACAAGATGAGATTTAATAAGCTAACAAAAATGTTAGCTTGTGTAATACCCAGTATTAAAAAGGAAAATACAGACCTGTGTTTGAAGAACTAAATAACTTTATATCTTTAATATTTCCAGTAATCCTATAAAATGTCATGAGTATAATAATGTCATCATTGTAATGGGCTAGTATCCAAAATCTATAAAGAACTTATCTAACTAAACACCCAAAGAACAAATAATCCAATTAAGAAATGGGCAGAAGACATGAACAGACATTTCCCCAAAGAATACATCCAAATGGCCAACAGACACATGAAAAAAAATGCTTAACATCACTTGGCATCAGGGAAATACAAATCAAAACCACAATGAGATACCACATCCACACCAGTCAGAGTGGCTAAAATGAACAAGTCAGGAAATGACAGATGTTGAGGATGTGGAGAAAGGGGAATCCTCTTACACTGTTGGTTGGAATGCAAGCTGGTACAACCACTCTGGAAAACAGTATGGAGGTTCCTCAAAAAGTTGAAAGTAGAGGTACCTACAACCCAGCAATTGCACTATGGGGTATTTAGCCCAAAGACACAAATGTAGCGATCTGAAGGGGCATCTGCACCCCAATGTTTATAGCAGCAATGTCCACAATAGCCAAACTATGGAAAGAGCCTAGATGTCCATCAACAGATGAATGGATAAAGAAGATGTGGTGTGTGTATACACACACACACACACACACACACACAACGGACTACTACTCAGCCATCAAAAAAAAAAAAATGAAATCTTGCCATTTGCAGGGACATGGATAGAACTAGAGCGTATTATGCTAAGCGAAATAAGTTAATCAGAGAAAGACAATTATCATATGATCTCACTCATATGTGGAATTTAAGAAACAAAACAGGATCATAGGAGAAGAGAGGAAAAAATAAAACAAGACGAAACCGGAGAGGGAGACAAACCATGAGATATAGGTATATACCTGTATTACATAGGAAACAAACTGAGGGTTGCTGGGGGGGGAGGAATATGGGGGGATGGGTTAATTGGGAGATGGGCATTAAGAAGGGCATGTAATGTAATGAGCACTTGGTATTCTATTAGACTGATGAATCACTGACCTCCACCTTGAAACCAATAATATATTATATGTTAATTAATGGAATTTAAATTAAAAAAATAAAAATAAATAAAATGTCAAAAAAATAAAAAAAAAGTCATCATTGTACAATGAGTATAATAGCAAAAATTCTGAAAAAGATAGCATCTCTTTTTTTACTACAAACCAGGAAGTTATTACTAATATAGTTAAACTAAACTAGTGACATAACCACAAAAGAAAAGTTGGGCTATTTTAATGAACACAATGTTAAGAAAATAGAGTACTTCCAAATTGCAGTGACTATAAAATTAGTAGTAACCATAACTATGTGTCTCCTTTGTGTTTGTGAAAACTCCCTAAATATGCCCTTCCAATTTTTTGTAGAAATTATTTTCTAATAATTATTTAATTTTTATCATAATTCATGCTAGTTTTTAAAGTGCAATTTTTGGAATGACCCAGAGCAGCCCAGAAAATGGGATGCATCTGCAACATTACTAAACTCCTTAAACTCCAATGAAAGGAAAACTCAAATACTGTCTATAGTTTGTTACTGTTTCCCAGACAGACGTTTTTGTATTACCACTGTTTATTCAGAAAACTCTTCATGGCAAACATGTGGTTTTATCTTTAGAATAAGGTTCAACCTAATAGAATTCCAAATAGTTCTGGTAAAAGACCTAGATGTTATCTGGGCTGCAATGGTAAAATGGAGTTCTCATTCATCAATACTATAGGTTAGTACCATATGCTAACTTGAGATGGTTGCCAAGAAATATTATCCAGTGGAAAAATAAACTGTGGTATCATAGAGTCTGATTCCATTTATGTTTAAATTACAACATAAGAGTTTAAATTTATACACCAGTGTGCAATGGAAACCGATGCAGACCTCTCATTACCTGAGTAGAAGCTTCTTTTTCTATCTTTTTTTTTTCTCCCAGTCCTTGAATTCACACCATTGGGAATATATAAAATATTTTTTCATGTGTGTATGTGTAAATGGATAAAAGGATGAAGGGATAGATGGATGAAAGAGGCTTTTGACTTTGCTCTATATACACTTGCGTGTTATTTGCTTTTTTATGAGCATATAACTGTGTATACTTTTGAAATAAAGTAGAAAGTCAAGACAAAACATTTTTAAAAAAGAAGAGATGAGTTATAAATAAGGTCATGGGAAATATATACCTATATTACATTATTCAAAATATATATTTTATAATGAAAAAAGCATGTTACAGAATAACATGTTATCCTATTTCTGTTAAAGGAAAAGAAAAGTAAACTGTGTTGACAGTGATATTGAAGAGATGTTCACTTTTTCCTCTCAATAACTCTGTGCCGAAGATTATGCAAGAAGTATGTATTTATATACTCTTTGTGTTATTTGTGAAAAAATGATTTTTTTTTTACAGAGAATTACCTGATTGCTTTACTTCTGCTAACAGACAAGTCATAAAGAAAGATATGAAGAATTTTAAAATATATATTCGATGATTGGAGAGGAAAAATTGTTTCACTTTGTATAGGAATCTCGGTATTAATCAAAGGGGTCATTGGTGAACTTTTCTGAAGTCATTTTTGATGCTTTGTTTTCTCAATCTAAGAAATTAAGTCCTTTATTTCAATATTATATTTTTCATGCTTACTATCTCTAATGACCTTCTTAACTGCTTGATGTTTACAATATTCTTTCTTTATTCTCGATACAGATATTTTGCATATATCAATCTGGTCCATTAATTTTGCTTTCTTATAGATAGAGTCTTTCATAGAGCTTGTATGTACTCCTCAGATGTCTGGTTTTTCGTTTTTGTTTTTTCCTGCGTGTTCAGATGTGTGGGACCAGCGTCTTTCTTGCTGGTGATGCGTACCTGAAGGGAAGGATGATGACTCAGATCGTAGCTGACACACCTTTTGGTAAAAATGAAGTGTGTGTTGGGGCAATGGCCACAAAGGGTAAAAGAGTCTCTAGTATTGTACTTTGTAAACTGTCCTCCCTCAACCTGTGCCAATCACTGCTTTTTTTCTGGGGGCTGCCTCTTCTTCTTGTAGTTACCCAGTAGGAGTTCAGTGATGGGAAGCTACTTAGTTCTTCAGCACTAGGTGGTTATTCTATTCTTCCTACCCACCAAGCACCAGCAAGGCCCAGATGAACCACCACCTGGGGCAGGCCCTGAACTGGAGCTTATGTTTTCTGTCCACTCCTCAAACCTGGTAAGGCAGAGCAGACACTTAGTTGGCCAGCATAATGTGCAGAGTAAAGTACAGAGCTAGAAAGCTTTCCTCCAGGTTCTGTGGGATCTGACCTATGTCCTGGCTCTCCAAGGGCTTTTTATAGTTTTTGATTTAGATTCTGGGATCCATCAAAGTCCTTTTTAACTTTGTGGCATCTCCAGGTTTGGGTTCAGGGGAAGGACGGAACAGTCCATGATTGTTCATGATCTGACCCTGACCACTACACCAAATTTCAGCTTGGAATGTACTCACCCCCAAAATCTCCTCCTTGACATCTGGCTTTATCCTTCTTATACTTTAGGTCCCAGGTCTGTCATTTCCTCAGGAAGCCTGACTCACAGATTAATATATAACTCATTATACTTTTCTATATGACATTGACAATTGGGATTTCTTCAACAACTGGCCACATCTCTAGATGTTAAGGTCCATGAGAATGAGGGATGTGTCTGCTCTTCTTGTTTACATCTTCATCTATGACATCTATCACAATGCCTACACAATAGCTGAGACTCGGGGAATATTTTTCAAAGGAAAAGTAAAAAAGAAAAAAGGAAAAAGAAATAGATTTATTTTTGTTAAAGTGGAATGCAGTGTATATCTACTCAAGAGCAATCTGCTTCTGAATTAGTCACATCTGTAATACATAAAAAGCATGGAACCATAGCCTGGCTTTATCCTGGATGCTAAATGACATTTGGCCTTCTTGTTTTATTAATATCTTGTTACAGACAAAAGTAGATGAATTTTCTGGAAAACAAACATAATATGTTACAGCATGAAATAAAAATTAATTCTGTATTATCCACTGGGAATGAATAATAAAGTGTTAACTGTGTATAAAACTATTATGAATAAGAGACTGTAGAATTCCCAGAATGTAAAGTATTCCTTACTTAAAAGTCTGAAAATCTATGTGAAGCATTTAGCAAAAATTAAACTTTTCACTAAAAAAAAGACCACAGAAAACCAGCAAAGATTAAATAGTAGAGCAACAAAGAAAAAAAAAAAAAAGGAAATGATAGACACACTTTGAAGATCCTCCTTCTAAACACCTTAACAATTAAAGTTTTCCTCCCTATCTGTTATAACATTAAGTGAATTTACTGAGATCATTGTCTACATGTTTCCTAAACCAGATAGTTCAATTGTAGGAGCAATTAATTTCTCAGATGCTAGTTCATAAAGCCTTTCAAATACCAGACTGTGTCAGAACATAAAATGATGCTACAACCTCAGATTTTATTTTTCCTGAGGCATTAGGCTATGGTAGAAGCACTGGGTGCTTGCATGTTTTCTTCTTATTTAATCCAATTCTCCCTCGCTGGTACAATAATTTAATCTCAGAGACACATGTATGGATACATGAACAGACAAGACTTCTCCCTCCCATCTCCTCTTCCCTTATCTATCTAGTTCTCCAGGGTTATCATCTTCATTTATGATTTGCAATGAGAAGATGAAGTGAATTGCTTTACAATGAAGCAAACAAGAAATTTTTATCTCCCAAATCTGTTTTTCTCCGTACTAATGTCTTTCACGATACCATTTCCTTTTAGTGCCTACTTGTTTTGTTCTTTCTGCTTGCCATTGAGCCAACTTGCACTCCGTCATATAAAATGCACACTGTGGAAGTTATCAACTACCTATTAAGCAAGTTCCAAGTACTAGGAAGGAAAACAAAACAAAGCTCTCAGCAGGCAAAGCTTATACTGATAGCTGGAAAGCACCAAATTAAAACTAATTCACATAACTTCAGAGCATGACTCAGAGCCCCAGATCATGAGTCATGGGCTTTCACTGAGATAGTGCCGGCAAAACACATGCAACAGCTTAGTGTATGCAAAAACAGGCTGAGAAATGCATGCATCGTCAGGGATAGGTCCGTGTGTTACAAAAATGCATATTATGACTAGGACTGTCATGTCAATAAAGGTTAGTAGCACCTGTGAAGAAATCAGTATTCCAAGCAATCTAAAATAGAGTGCCTTGTAAAACAGAGGCTTTGTTTATATTGGGCCTGTCACCATGACTATGAACTTCCAGTATGAGGAGGAGTTTGGGTAGTACTTTATGGAACAAATAAGCCACAGCTTCTTGAAGACATGCGATGAGGAGAAAAGGAAAAGCAAGACACTCATGCCAAGCCATCTGTGCTCATGGGCTCACTTTGACGATCTTCCCTGCCATCTGACTGGCCCACGTCAATGATTACCAGACTCACTCCCTATCCTCACTTGGTGTATCCTGCCAGCCCTTTGGCATGAAATTCTATTTTCCAATTTCTCCCTTTATCGTGCTTTGGACCGTATTGCTTTTTGCCACCCTTGAATCCATTTTTGCCAACACCACTAGGGATCTTACTAGAAATCTAACTTATTCTGGAGTTTTATCTCTAGTTTGGTTTGTTGCTTGCCTGTTATTTCCTCCAGCCTCAACCATATATATGCACACAAAGATTCTTCACTCTGTTTTCTGACTAGATGAGCTATGTTAATCTCTCAGCCAGGAGCAGGGGTAGTTTTGTTTTTATAAATCTCACAGAGTTTGCTAAGTAGAGGAAATGGACCAAAGGACAGGATTCCTAGGTAAATGGGAAATAAAGTATGAGTTCAGAGATCTGGAAACAGTTGAATATGGTAATTGGACATATAGGTAAACAAGATAATTTTTTTTTTTTTAAGAGGAGGGAGTCAGATGAGTGAGGATAAGTGGTTACAAAAGTGAGATAATAAGAAGGCCACATGGGGAACAGGGGCGCCTGGGTGGCTCAGTCGTTAAGCGTCTGCCTTCGGCTCAGGTCATGATCCTGGAGTCCTGGGATCGAGCCCCGCATCGGGCTCCCTGCTCGGCAGGAAGCCTGCTTCTCCCTCACTCACTCCCCCTGCTTGTGTTCCCTCTCTGACTGTGTCTCTCTCTATCAAATAAATAAAATCTTTAAAAAAAAAAAATAAGAAGGCCACATGGGGAACAAACAAACAAATGAAAACAGAAACAGATTTATAAATACAGAGAAAAGACTGGTGGTTCCTAGAAGAAGGGGTGGGGGATGGGCAAAATAGGTGAAGGGGATTAAGATGTATAAACAAGCAAAAAATAAGAAGGCCACACAGAGAATGACACTAAGAGGTGAGAAAGGAATTTATGCTGCAGAAGGTTGTAGGAATGCTGGTCTGAATTCTTGGTGTAAAAACACAAAAGATAAGAGACAATTAGGCACTTCTAATCTATATCTCTTCCTCATCTGTCAACAGGGCAGATTGCAGGCAATATAACACAGTGGTGAAGAGAGCAGAGTCTGAATTCCAGCAAACGTGGTTTCAGGTCCCAGCTCTACTGGTTACTATTATATGAACTTGGACAAGTACAAACACTCTTTGGACCTCGGTAAAACAGACTTAATAACTGTATCCATTTCTTTGAAATAGCTGTCTATGCACCCTGTCTGTTTCTAGCTCCTAAACTCCCTCTCATCAAGAGTTTGCCCCCACCATGCCATCCACTCTTGCTTTGCTCACCAACAACATTCATGCTGCTAAATGCATGTATGGCCAGTTCTCGGGACTTCTCTTACTTGACATGTCAGCTGCATTGGGCAGAGTTAAAGCATCTTTCCTTGTAGATATATATTTTTTTCCCTTGGTTTTGAGGACATCACACTTTCCTGTTTTTTCCTCCCCTTCCCCTGGTTACTACTTCTTACTTTCCTCTTACTGGTTTTCCCTTCCCTGCCCACTGCCCCCCCCCCCAAAAAAAAAACTCTCAGTGTTGAAGTGCCACAGAGTTTAGTTCTTTTTCTTCTTCTCTATATACATTCCCTCCCTTAGCCATCTCAATTAGTCTTGCCAATTCAAATTCTGTGTATATGCCATTAACTCCCAAATATATATCTTTAGCCCAGACCCCTGTCCTGTATGTCAAATTGCCTACTGAAAACTTATATTTGAATGGCTAAGGAAGATCTCAAACTTAACATGTCCAAAATGGAACTCTGGTCTCCCCCAGTTCTTCTCCCTGCAGTCTCCCACCCTGTCATTTGATGATGATTCCAGGCCCACGGTTTTGGAGTCAACTTTTTCGATGCTCTTTCTCTCATATCCCACATTTAATCCACCAGCTAATGCTGTCGGGTCTACCTTCAAAATACACCTGATCACTTCTTACCATTACCTGTGGCCCTACCCCAGTCCCAAACCCATCGTTTTCACCTAGATTATTGCAATAGCTTCCCAGCTAGTCTCCCTGCTACTACCCTTGCCTTGCTATGGGTTCTTCTTAATACAGAGTCAGAGTAATCTGTAAGTCACATCATGTCAATCCTCTGCTTAAAGCCTTCCAATGGCTTCCCATTGCATGCAGAGTAAATCCAATTCCTACAAGGACAACTCCTCCACCCCTCACCCCAGTATTTCTCTGACTTCATTTCTTTCTCTATTCTCTGCCTTGATCTCTCATTTCCATCACATTAGCCTCCCAGCGCTACTTGACCATGCCAAGCATGTCCCCATCTCATTGACTTTGCCCTGGTTGCTTCCAAGAGCACTCTTTTTCTCCAGATATTCTCATGACTGGTCTCCTTTACACTTGAACTTTTGAGGTGTGTCATATTACAAACTCAGTGTGCCTTGCCCTGATCATCTTATTTAAAATTGCAACCTCCCCCACCTCTGGCATCCTTGTTCTCCCACAGCACTTATTACTCTCAAAAAAAACTATTTAATGGATTTATTACAATTATTGTAGTTTTGTGTATTTATTTATTTATGTATGTATTTATTACAATTACTGTTTGTGTATTTATGTATTTATTACAATTTGTGTATTTATTACAATTTGTGTATTTATTACAATTATTGTTTATTATTCAACTTTTCCCAGTAGAATGTAAGCTCAATAGGAAAAGGATTTTTATGTTTCATTCACTGCTATATCCCAAACACCTAGAAAAGTGCTCAGCACACAGTGGGCATTTAATATTTGTTAATTTGAATAAATAGATGCCATATTGGTTTTTGAAGGTTAAACAACATGCTCTGAAACTTACATTAATACAGGGTGTGGCACATAGGGCTATAAAGATGATGGCTAATTGCAAATACGTACGGTAAGAAAAAGTTCATGTTTCCAGCCTTCTCTTTCTCAATACCTTTTACTCAATGTGCTGCTTAATTTGCATTTCTTAAGACCCAGACAACCATATACTCCATGGATAGAGTTCAACAAATTTAATCTTCAAAACATTTGCATAAAGTAGATGATCTATAACTTTGTTGGTTATTTGATAGTATGTTATTTCCATTTTGAGAGATGAAAGTAATCTTTAGGCAAATGAACATATCTCAGACCAGATTTTGAGGTTTCAGTGAGCTGAATGAAAATGGTATTCTAGGGATAGAGAAGTTTTTATGATATATCTAAAATCAGAATCTGTGTGTGTGTGTTGTGGGGGGGGGTGAGATGATTGTTTCACTAATGGCTAAGAATTACCTTATATATAAAAAGATCTTTGAAGAAAATTAGTGCAAAGGAAGTCCATGGTTCTAAGTACTTCATTTGTTGAGAAATAGCCTGGTAACTTCAGTCCACTTTGAATAAGCAGGTGCATGGTTTGACATCTTTCCTGATAAAATAGAACACATTCAGTTCCATTTTTTCAAAAGTACGAAGGTCCATTGAGGAGTCACTGATTCATAACCTGAAGAACTTCTTCTCTGTGAACAATTAACTTCATTGTCTATTGGATTTAATCCATTTCACTGAATTTTAAGCTAAAAAATAAAGATTCTACATGTGGCTGAAGATGATGGAGAAGAAAGGTAAGCATTGTGCATGCCCACTGAATCACTGTATTATTGATTTATTATTGAACATTACTTGAGTTCTATTATATTATAAGCAGTGTGTTAGAGAAGTAAGATATAATCCTGGCCTCAAGTAGCTATAGAGAAAATTAAGATAAAATAAAGAAGACACCACAAATTAAATGTGTACAGATGCCACGTAAGCAAAGACGAGGCATGACTGCTTCTGATGAAGGGGTCAGAGAAGGAATTATCTGAGCCTCGCTAGAGAAGTATAAGTAGAATTTTATCAGAGACAAAGGAGGGGACATTATAAGCTCAGAAAGTAAAAAATTAAATCCATGGAAAGCATAAGGAAGAAGTTAGTGTAAAAAACAAGTAGGAAGAGAGGGGTGGATTTGCAATTGGAAATCAGAAAATGGTAGAACTGATAAATCAATTGACTAGTTCTTTGGGGAGAAACAACAACAACAAGGTAAATACACTTGTATCTAATTCAATCAAGAAGGGGTATACTTCAACTCCAAATAAAAAATATGTAGGAATAATCACAAATAAAAGGAAATGAAAGGAATTCTATGAGACTGGTTTCCTTAATTCTCAATTCCATGCAAAAAGGCAAAAATATGAAAATCTAAATTAAATGAATAATTCTGGGGGAAAATATAATTTACCAAAACTGAATCTAGAGGAGTTAGAAACATTTTCAATATTTTCAAACAAAATATAAAAAATATTTTATAATATGCAAACTCCATTCTTGATAAAAGTTTAAAATAGGGATAGATGGATGCTTTTGTGATATAATAAAATATATGTTTCAACAGCAATGCTAGGATTAGGCTTAAGGGTGAAACAGTAGAATAAGTTGCATTAAAGTCAGGAATGACCACTGTAATTTCTAACATTTAATTTTGAACTGGATGCCCTAGTCTGATTATTAGATAAAAGGAAGAAATCAGACTTATAAATATTAGAAAGGAAGAGATAAAGTTACCAATATTTGTAGATAATTTCATTGGCTATCTGGACAATGCAAGAGAATTGCTAAAAATAAAAACAAACAAATAAACTCCAAATATTAAAAACAGTAAGGAAATTCAGTAATTTTTCTGGAACAAAATCAGTAGTGTCATTCAGTCAACAATCAGAAAATACTTGAGGAAGTCTCTATCTCCATGCCATGAAAACAATTAAATACTTAGCAACAAACTTTACATGATAGGTAAAAGATCAACATGAAGAAAACTTTCAATCAATATTGAGGGACCCCCTAAAAAAGACATAACAGATAGAAAAAGCATATTGTATACTTAGATAATAAAATTTAACATCAACTATGTCACTTCTCACTAAGGTATAATCCATAAATTTAGTATTATTCAAATAAAAAATAGTATTTGAAACTAGACAAGATGATTTTCAAGTTCACTGAAAATATGTCAGAATAGTCAGAAAATAAGGGAAAACTAGAATTAATGGTGGGGGTGTTAATAATTCTACAAGATGTTAAAACATGTTACAAAAGTACAAGAACTAAAATGATGTAACTGTCACTCTATTAGACATTTCAATGAACAGGGCAGCAAATCCAGAAAAAAAAAAAAACTACCTGTACATTTATGTACATCTCACACAGTACATAGTATGTGATAAAAGTGGCATTTTGTATCAGAGGGGAAACACTATTTTTGAAGTATAAATGACACTGGAAACTTTGGGAAAAGTCAAATTTAGGCAGACTTCATTCTTCACATCAAAATGAATTCCTGATGTTTCATAGCTTGAAATGTTAAAAAAAAAAAAAAAAGCGGAAAAAATCATATCATGCTACAATAAGACCCCCACCATAAAACAAGTGATGTGTCAAAATTCAGTTGTTTAACATGTGGGATTTATAGATATTTCTGTGAGTTTAATGAAGTGACCCAAACAGCAAAAAGCCTACAAAACGAGGAGGCCCAAACTTCTGTGATAACCAGCATGCTGTCTACACTCAGTCTTGGCTGTGGTTTGTCATCTTCTGATGGCGGTAGTTCATGTCTGCTTAAATATTGACAGGGAAGGGGCACCTGGGTGGCTCCGTCCATTAAGCATCTGTCTTCAGCTCAGGTCATTATGCCAGGGTCCTGGGATCGAGTCCTGCATCGGGCTCCTTGCTCGGCGGGGAGCCTGCTTCTCCCTCTGCCTGCTGCTCCCCCTGCTTTTGCACTTGCTCTTTCTCTCTCTCTCTGACAAATGAATAAATAAAATCTTTAAAAAAAATTGATGGGGAAGATTCTTGGTCTGTGGTTGGCGGCAGCAATCCCAGCATTTTGGAGAATAGTTGGCACCCATTTTGTCAGCTCCCTCTGAGGAGAGTAGGAGCAGAGAATACTTCTACAGGGTTGCCTGGTAAAATTTCCTTCCCAGCTTTGCCATCCACTTTGTCTTCAACCCACATCTCACTGAGAGTGAGAAATCTAGTCAATTCTTACTTGAAAATGGGGCCAGGTAAGGATGGGAACCCACTGCTGATCACATTATATCTATGATAAGATTTTCACATAAACGATGTGGAACTTTACTACGAAAGAAATCATGGAAAAGCTTTCAAAATAGTTTTGGAGTGGGGAAGGAGGCCTTTCTAATATGACATAATACCAAAAGATACCCAAAAATATGTTGATAAGTTCGGGTAAGGTAGAACCCACTAAGTACAAAGTCTAAAGACAATAACAATTTAAAGAAAAAAAGTTTGGAACTGAAACAAAATTTTAATTTTTAAAATACATAAACAGTATCTAGGGGCGCCTGGGCGGCTCAGTCGCTTACGTGTCCAACTTTTGATTTCAGTGTAGGTCATGATCTCGGGGTTTTGAGATCGAGCCCTATGTCGGGCTCCGAGCTAAGCAGGGAGTCTGGTTGGGATTCTCTCTCTCCCTCTCTCTATGCCCCTCCCCCCACCCCCCACTCTCAAACTCTCTCTTTCTCTCTCCCCTCCCAAATATATATATATTTAACACACACATACATGTATATATAAACAGTATCTAAAATAATTGAAAAGCCAACAACACCCTGACAGAAACATAGTCAAAGGATAAGAATACAAGGTTTACAGAAAACAAACAAAATGTTCAATATATGTGTGTGTAAAGACTCATTTATTATAAGTGAAATGAAAATTAAAATGACACTGAGATCTCATGTTTTACTTATCAAATTTTAAATATAAAATCTTTCATGATATACTCTGTGGGCATAAGGGTGGGGGAACATCAGCTCTTGTGTTTTTTAATACATTGTCACTGAGAATGTAAATTGTCAGGGCTTCTGTTGGCAAGATCTATAAAAATTATAAATGCACATATTCTTTGATCCAACAATTCCACTTCTGGGGCTCTATTTTACAAATACACTGTGTAAATAATTTATATACAAATTTATTCATTGAAGTGTTTTCTGTAATTGTAAAAGATTGAAATAACCTAAATGTCTTCTAATAGGGACTGGTTAAATAAATGATTGTAAATTCATACAATGGATTATCATGCAGCTGTGTAACAAGATGGGTAATCTATATAGTGGTAGGATTTCCAAGATATATAATTAATCATAAAATGCAGGGCTCAGAATGGAATGAATAATATATGCCCCGTTCTGATAAAAAAAAGAAAATATGAATATATTTTATATTTATTTCATATAACATATATCCACATGCATATTTTGTAAAGACATTTCATAATTATACTTAAAATATCCCAGTAAAGATATACAAGAAATGGGAGCCTTAGTGCCATCAGTCTGGGGAATGAATCTTTGAGGGTCAGGACTTTTCACTTATGTCTTTATGTTTTGAATTTTGACAGTATGAACCATAAAAAATTAGAGTATAAAAATGGTTGTATTAGGAACATAGCTTATAAACTACACATCCTAATTTAGCTTTTGTATTTAAAGAAGAAGAAAACAAGACCCAGGACAATGGTAACAGATTTTCCAACTTTCTGGAGACAGGACCACAGCTAGATCCTGGATTTTCTGCCTCTTAGTTCAGGGCAAAGTCTACAACCCCAGAAGAAAGTAAACTCATATAACTGGATATTATAAAGAACCCAGGTAAGGAAACAAAACCCAAATTGATCGTATATTTTAACTTGAGATTATGCTCTATGTATGGTCTGGTACAAAATATTCTGAAAATGTTGCCATCTCTCATCCATGAGTATGTTCATTATTTCTCCATCTTTATGGCATGGTCTTGAATTGCTTTTCAACAGTGGTGACAGAAACTGAGACTTTATCTTTCTAATTCTCCTTTATGACCAAAATCTTATATTTGTGAGATAACCACGTAAGGTCAGAAAAGATTATCTGTATCTGTGGAACAGAGATTTCCTCTGTGCCATGTTGACACCATTTCCTTTAAGACTTGGATCCAAACTTGCCTGTTCAAACACATTAGCATTTCTTGTCTTTCCTGAATTATTTCCTCCATGATTGTGCCTTAATTCTATGTCACTTCAACTCTCAAGACTCTAATTGATGCAGTGTCCTTCCTTTCAACTAAACTGTACAAATATTTAATAAAGTTGCAACCATGTTCCAGGTACCATGTTTGGGGCTTGAGATAAAAAGGTGAATGATAAAATCTTCTCCCTTCAAGAAACTCAACTCAATCACTAGATGATCTTAGTGATGTGATACGAGTGAGAGGGATTCCGGATTTTGTGAGCCACTAACAGACCTAGGGAAAGTAGAAGGAAAAAGTTGGAGGACATAGAGAATACACATCAACTTGCAGTTTTTGAAGAGCTTGTGGGACACATACATGGATCTATCCAGAAGGTAAAGGAAAACACAACTCTGAAGCTGGAGCAAGAGTTTGGGATAAAAAAAATAGAGATTTTGGATACATAACCTAATGAATGATAAGTTGGAGCCTAGGCCCTGGACTTGGCAGGAAAGGAGGTCCATGGAAGATGATAAGCAAAAGAGAAGAAAGTGTGAGCAGAATTTAGGAAATGGTCAGAGAAGGAAGAGGCAACAAAAGCTACTCATTCTTTTATGCCAAAGAGTTTAAAAATTCCTCTAAGACAGGAGCACCTGGGTGGCTCAGCCAGTTGTGTATTCGACTCTTGATTTCGGCTTGGCTTGGGTCCTGATTGTGAGATTGAGCTGTTGAGCTCCTCATGCAGAAGAGAGTCTGCTTGAGATTCTCTCTCTCCCTCTCCTCCGGCCCCTCCCCCGTGCATTCTCTCTCTCAAATAAATAAATCAATCTTTAAAAAAAATTCCTCTAAGAACAGTGTCTTTACTTCTTTTGTACCCAAATTCCAATGCAGTAGTACAATGCATGCAACAGCTGTTTAATAATTGCTTGCTGAGTGGATGACCTAGTGTCATCTATAAGAACCTACCTTTCGTCTATTAGCAATATTTCTGAACTCTAGATGAAGGACTTAGAACCTAGTATCAAATACCACTATTAGCAATATATCAAAGTAAACAGGAATATTAAGAACTGATCTTCTTTAGGTTTTTTTTTTTCAGTGTTAGAACTCAACCTAAAATCTAGTTATTTAAAAAAAAAAGAGAGAGAGACGGTTCAGACATAACCTACTCACATGCATTTTTATATGTTAACATTTCTATAGCTATTTTACTTTTTTTTTTTTTTTTTTCCTAACATTTTGGGCTCTTTTTCTCACATTAGAACATTAGTCCTAATTATTTTTAAATATCTTAAAAACTCTTGGCTTTTGTATATGATACCATTTATATGGCTCTTGCCAACTATAACAACACTTTAAAAGTCATACCATAAATGGTTTGGTACCTTTCTAGGAAAAAGAGTCTTTGATTACAGTGACTCTTTTCACTACTTGTAGCTTATGCTAGAAGCCAGGCTAATTAAATGAAAGACAACTCTCTTCAGTTGTAAGTTGTGTGATCATTGCCTCATCAGATCACATAGTAAACCAGGGTGAACAAAAGACCAAAATTCTGCATGGATTATTATTAAGTGAAAAGTAGAAAACTAAAATCAGTTACAGGAAAGATCGGCTATGGTTACTCATGTGGCAGCTGGATGACCTTCAAACCAAGAAGACTATGCAGATGTGTCGAAAGAGATGGAAGAAGAAAAACATAATATTGGTTGGACCTGGTGGCATCTTACAGAATTCAGTCTCATAATTTCCTAAGTGACTCAGCGGCATTACACAATCAAAGCTTCGAGAAACCCAGTTCCTTAACACAACTCCAGAGTACTAAATGGTGCTTTGCTGACCTACGTTATTATAATTCTTCCCCAATTTCCCCAAATACCCTCCAGAATGGTGTGTTTACCTGCTAGAAAGACCAATTTTTATTTCATTCAAAATGTCTTAAGAGCCCTTACCACACACATTGATCTATTTAATTTTTTTCTGTAAGTCTAAATAACTACGAGTCAGAGCCATTAACCCTTCAGTATTTCCTGTGTTATTTTGAGCTTCTTCAAAAGATTTCTTTAGTCACGTGCTGAAAATAAATTTCAGCCAAATAACTATTCTTCATTCAGGAAGAGGATGAAAGTGTGGGGAACTTAAAAATAAAGGGGGAAAAATTAAGCAAAGCTTAATTTTGTAATCCCCAATGGCAAAAACTTCAATCCAGAAAAGTGGATTCCTTTTCAATTTACAGCATAAAAACAACCTTGAGAAAATAAACATCGTGGCTTACACAAGTTTCCATCCCTAAAAGTTGTTTTTCACTAAAAAAACCCAAACCACAAATATGTGTAAGATGTGACAGGGAATAGAGTTCTGATACTTGTTTGTTCTATGCAATTCATTGGTTTTTGTTTACTGCTACACAAATAATTTTATCAGGAGCTAGGAAAAAAGGCAGTTAATGACTTTACGTTCACAATTGGAAGGTTAATGTTTCTTACTTCCAAGAATTTAGCACTAGGTAAATTCTTTGTCAGGGCTGATAATTAATAATTCACAGTAAAAAGGATAAATCATATTCTGTCATGAGTTTAGCTTTCCTGGGAAATACACATACTGACTAGCACTGAGTCTGTTTACTCATTTATCTTAGTTATGTTAATAAAATTTAGGATGTTGTCACTAGAAGCAAGTGTTTAGTTTGCTAACATTCCTTTAGGAAATATACTATGTTTAGACAGACTTTTAAAACAATCAGCATCCGGACCAAACATCTGATAAACTGTAAAGCAGGAATAGGTACTTTAATTTTAGATAGCATAATGATGACTTATTTCCTCTCAGCGCAGGTCTGTGGTTTCTTTATTCTAGGACCAGTGCTGAGTGGGAAGGCATTGCAACTGGGCTTGAACAGACTGGGGAAAGATGTTCAATAATATGTTGAAGCTGAGTCAGACCCTCACTTAGTCTCCAGGCTTATGGTGCCCCAACTTTTTTCTAGTTAGGTTGCAATTGACTGAAGGAGTTAATTGCTTTTTTTTGTATGCCAAAGGTATGCCTTGGGAATAACTGATTCTTACATTTAAGTCAGTTTAAAGAATCTGAGAAAGTTTGTGCATCTAGTAAGGTAGTATTTGGAGATATTTCTGAAATTTGTATTAGAAAAACATTTTCAAATACATTTATACACATTTCCGTTTCTCTTGTTCTCCTCCTAAATAAAGGTAGGGATTTCTACCACTGGGTTTTAAAAAAATGAAGAACAATAAAATTAGATCATCACCCCTCCTTTTTTTTTTTTTTTTTTTTTTTCCTTCATTCTCTTCAGATCTCCACCAAAGGCTCAAAAAACGGCATGGATGTTAATTTATGACAAAACAGCCATTGTGTTTGTCCCCATCTTACGATTAAATGATTGTGTGAAAATTCTAGCCTCTATTGTTCCTTGATTGGGAAAGCCTTTGAAAATCAAAGAGGTTTTTATGAACTTCAAAAAGGTGTGATGGCCAATTGTTTGAACTCCTGTGAAGGAATTCTCCCACTTATTCAGAGAACACAGTGTTGTGATGTTAGAAACTGAAATGCTTTCCACACAGGATGTTAGTGCATGCACACATGTCTTCTGCTGTGATGTGGGAAGTACAATACCTCCAGGTCTGTAAGGATATCGGCTGTAAACAGGATGCTCACTAACAGTTATGGACACAGTACCTCTTGCTGTGGAGAGAGAAAAGTTTTGAAGATCTTAGTGGCAACATTCTTCTGGAACACAGACAAAGAATACATTCAAATCCTTTACCAAATATTTCTTATATACTCTACATGTGTCCTAACCACAAAATCCTGTTTTAGGCAATAGACATTAATAAAATTGTAAAACAGCCTTCAAATATTCCAGGCATAGCACATATATAAGTTTTGTTTTTTGGGGACACCTGGGTGGCTCAATCAGTTGTCTGCTTTTGGCTCAGGTCATGATCTCAGGGTCCTGGGATCCAGTCCCCACGTCTCCTTGCTCAGCAGGGAGCCTGCTTCTCCCTCTCCCTCTGCCCCTACCCCCACCCACTCGGGCTCTTTCTCTGACAAATAAATAAATACAGTCTTTTAAAAAAATAAGTTTTTCTTAAGAAGCACTTCATTTTATGATAAGTAAAAAATAAAACATAAAGGGAGGTTTGAGCTGGTTATTCCCCAGATCAAATATAGGGAGAGTTTATAATTCTATGCATTATATAAACAGCTTTTTGACTGATTTAAATGCAAAGTTAATCTGTACATTAATTTTATAGGAACTTTATAGTTATATTATGGCAGAATATAAGCATTTACTATTTAGTAGGGTTTATATTTCTGTCACCATTGAGCTTCTAACTGTTGACCTTTCCATCACTTTTGCAAAGATACAAGTAAGCTACACATTAATAAATTGACTTTGGTTGGGACTTGCTGCCCTGGAAAGCCAAGGGAAGGCATTTTAGGCCATACACATATTCTCTATGAGTTGTCTTTATGAGATTCTTATTAGTAATTAGTAATCGATTGTAGTCTCTCTTAATTCTTTTATTTTTATTTTTTAAAAAGATTTATTTGAGAAAGAGAGTGCACACAGGTGTTTGGGGAGGGGCGGAGGGAGAGAATCTCAAGCGGACTCCCCACTGATGGCGGAGCCCAGAGCAGGGCTGGATCTCACTACCCATGAGATCAGGACCTGAGCTAAAACCGAGAGTCTGACGCTTACCCGACTGAGCCATCCAGACAGCCTTCTCTTCATTCTTTTAAAGGCAGAAATAGCGTGATAAATCTAAGCAAGGTAGTAAGGAATCCAACCTTCCAAAGAAATGCTGTCCCCTATCCAATTCCCCAAATCATTAGTACTATCCTTAGGCACCCTCTTTCCCTCTCTGCATTTTACCACAGCAAACTTCCCTCAGCTCTGCCAAATTACACATACACCTCTCCTTGTCTCCTCGTGGCGAAGCTGAAATCAGAAAGAAGACATAACTCCACCCAGCCCTATCTTACCTACATCTCCAGTCATATTTTCAATGGATTTCCCCTCATCTGTCCTCTTGGTCAATCTTCTTTCTGCTTTTCATTCTTGCTCCATATATCAGCTGCTCATTTAAATGCATCCTCAACTTGTATTCAAGATTCTCAAACCTGAAAAGAAAAATACAATTAACAGCCACTTCTATTTTCCGTACTCCATTCAACTGACTCCCTCTTTTGCTTTTAATAGTCAAACTTCTCAAGTCACATTATTGTTTCTACTTCCTTACTGCCCATTCACCATTCAGTGTACTGAAATTTGACTTCAGGACTTACATCTGCTCTTTACCTTTGTTCAGCTCCCACTGAGGTCATCAGTAAAGTACTAATAGTTAAAATCAGCATTTTTTTCCCCAGGCTGGGTGTTATTAGCCTTTTATAAGTCTTTGAAACTGCTCATCACTCTTTCCTTAAAACTTTTAAATCCTCCGGTTTGGATGACAACTGAGTTTTGGCTCTCCTCCTCCCTTAACTTTGATTACTTTTCAATCTCTTTATGGACTCCCCTTTCTCCAGCATTTTTAAATACTGGAAAACATCAGGTATCTGTCCTGTGGTCTTCTCATTTTTCATATTCTTCCTGGATGATCTGAACTACGAACTGTATGTGGACAACTCTTGTTGAGGGCTGACCTGAACACAACACTTAGGTTCTTTTTTGGTAGATAACAGTAGCCACAGAAAAAAATTTGGGGAGGGGGGGAAGCTAGCTACACTTCACTATCACCACCAGGTAATAATGAAAGCAAGTCTCAGAACAAATTCTGCTGCATATATGACATTTATTATCTAATATTTATTAGGAAGTAATCACAAAAGAAACAATTGTGTTTAATCTCTTCTGCAAACCTGGGAAGATACCAAGATTCTGTTCACCTCTATTATCAGCTGCTGACAATCTGAGTCCTCCCAAGTTCATGGCTGACACTCACCAATGGCATCACTAAGAGTGCAGGCTACTGGCTCTGCTGGTTTCTTATTCTCTGTTTATGAATGCATAGGGATAGGTAGGATGTACTTCTATTTTATCTGATCCACATATTATTAATACTTTTACTTTCACCGAAAGCACATTTCATTGAAAAAATTTAAAAGTCACTCATTTCACCAATACAAACTCATTTCTGACAATTGCTATGCTAATAAACAAAGCATTGGTTTTGGATAGAGATCCAGATGGCCGAAATGAGTGTACTCACAGGAGTTGCCTCTGGAGTATGGGGTTCTTTTTCCCCCCCAGCTTTATTTAGCTATGATTTGCAAATAAAATTACATATATTTAAAGTGTACAAGATGATAATTTGATATACATTGTGAAATGACTACTGCAATCAAGTTAATTAACACATCCATTATCTTACATAGTTATCATAGTTATTGTCTTGTGTGTATGTGGTGAGAACACTTAAGATCTATTCTCTTAACAATTTCCAAGCGTACAATACGGTGTTATTAATCATAGTTACCATGCTGTACATTAGATCCTCAGAACTTATTCCTCTTATAGCTGAAAGTTTGTACTATTTAACCAACATCTCCCCATTTCCCCCAGGCCCCAAATCCTGGCAACCACCATTCTACTCTTTGTTTCTGTAAGTTTGACTTTTTAAGGTTTGACATATAAATGAGATCATAAATCATTTTTCTCTCTCTGGCTTCTTTCCCTTCACATGTTGGAGTTCTTGGGTAGAGGATCAGCTGTTCCTCTTGGACTATGCATGCTTGATTAGAGATGAGCAGAACCTGGCTTATCGTGTGGCCTAAGTATCTGACGTAGACTATCATGCTGTATGTGTGGAAGTGTTTCACGGTCAGTTATAGACATCACAGCAACTCCAGCCTCAGGTCTTTACAGTCATCTCCATCCTAGGCTCATATGCAAATGATTATACCAAAAACAAAACTTGCCCAAACCGAATGCATATTTACTCCTTCTTGAATCCCAGAATGTTCCTCCTTTAAGTTTTGTACTCCTTTGTGTTAGTCTATGATCAGTTACCCCTTTTCCCAGACTCTTGCACACGTGTAATCACTCAACAAATCCTGTCAGTGTTGGAGCCAAATTCTTCAAATCCCAGCTCTATCATTTGCTCTCTATGTGACCCTGTGCAAGTTTCCTAACCTCTCTGAACCTCAAATTCCCTTCTTTTTTAAAGCTGGAATGATAACATCTGTTTCACAGCTTTAGCGTGAGGGTGAAATAAGAAGTCACATGCCCCGTGTAAGGCTTGAAACATGATAAAGACTGAATAAATTTTAGTTTCCTTCCTTTGCCCTTTTTCTCACACCGTCATCATCCTCTGGTGCCTTTAAACTAATTCTTAATAATTCATTTCATAAATAGTCACATATCCCCTCTGTACAAGCTTCTGGCGGCCACAACTGTGACAAGATAGACATCGTCCTCTAATGGAGGTACATTTTAATGGAGAAAACGGAGGTGGAAAAAGTAAACAAACAAATAATGATTACAAGGTAAATGGTGATAAGGATTATGAAGGAAATACATAGGAAGCTGAAACAGAACAGGAGCTGGGGATGAAGGCACAGCTCTATGTCAGGGCTACTTGCACTGTGATCTGTAGAATGGGGCAGTCTACAAATTGCTCATTCCCTGTCTGCGACAAGAAGTACAGACATTCAGATGTGTAGAAACTTTTCTAGCAATTTGACGTTCAGATGTGTAGAAACTTTTCTAGCAATTTCTAGCATTTGTATAAAGCTGCAATAGTCATGTGGGTGAGTAATGGTCTCTAAACAGAGACCATCACACTCATGTCATAAGTGGTGTGAGGTCTGTGGAAGTCCTATGTACAATGAAACTAAGTTATAGTTTGTGATATTTTAAGGTAAATTTGTCAACTGCAACTCAAATATGTATAAGATCTAGAAGCCATTTCTTCCATTGAAAAGTATTTTAAATTTAACTGTATAGGAACAATAATTGGAACTGGTTACTAATGAAGGAATAATTATGAATTTTAAAACTACAATGTTCTTTCCTTCATTTTGGATTAATTAAATATGAAGATTTTTGCATGTGCTAAATGGCTATTTTCATTCCCATCAGCGTATCCCTGAGATGTTGTTGTCTCTACTATGAATATAATTAAAACAAGACATTGAAGCAGTTTAAATATATATGTTGTCTTCTGTCCATCAATCCAACCTAGATTAAATAAATTAACAAGCAAAAAACAAGCTCACTTGCCATGTTAAAAACTTTAAATATTGATACATACTATTTTTAAAGTATGCAAATAGGCTTTTATTTTCAGGAGTCACTATTTCACTAATAATTCTTTTAAGTCATACTTATAAATCAATAAAAAGTTATGAGTATAGTAGCAACTTTCTATATTTATTGACTATATGCACACTTGTAACGAACATTTACAGTTTTTTATTTTATTTTGTTATTTTTCCACATTAGATTTGTTCTTATGAAGTTTACTAAAATGTAATCTTATATTTGATGAATTTCATAATAAAATACTGAAACTTTATTTTTAGAGTGTTTATTTTCTATTTTTCCTACTAATTTATTTTTATTGCATTTTATAAAATTATTAGTACAAGGTGGATTGGGAAAAAAAATAAATCCAGTCCTTGCCCCTTGAGGAACATTCCTATAGATGGGTAGTCAAGGGAAAGCGCTCTAGGGAAGGGACAATAAAAGCTATTTCCCAAATATCTCCAAAATTAATGTCTTTCTGTGCTGATGCTTATAGTCACCACTGTGATTCAGACTCTAATCACCCATAACATGGACATCAGCAAAATTGTATGGTGCTGGGGAAATTCTTTCTTTTCTTCTTCCTCCTCACATCTTCTGTTTCTCTTCTGTATCACTCTGAAAAACAAAAACAAAACCGAAAATCAGACACGGACCCATCTCTCTCTAAAATTCTGGAATGGTTGTCATTTGTACCACCTTCTGGATATTTCTTACATGCTGCCTTAATTTGTGTATGTTTTTATATAGCCACATTTGTGTGTGTGTGTGTGTGTAGACAGACAGACTACATATTACCATCTCATAACTAAATTGTAAATTCTGTACAGGTATAGTTTACATCTTATACTCTGCATCCAAAAGGGTCATTATATTGCCTTACACATAGTAGGTGTTTAATAATTGTTTGTTGTTGATGGCAGTACTATAATAAATCTAACAATGGATTCTTCTTTCACTGATTCTCTTTTCTGTCTCATTCTCTATACAACAAAATCAGTACAACTTTATTAAGGCCTGTATTATTTTTGTTGGGGAAGAAGCTTTGGGAACTTCAATTATTGACTCAGCAAACCACAGGATGTCTGTGCAGAGAGCAGACCACAGTGGTCTGGTGGGTGAGCTTGCATGGACATGTATACCCTGGGACCCTCCAGATATAATATTTACCCCATGTGACTTTTCACCAACTCATTGCTCACTTCAGCGGCAGTGAAGTAAAATCTTTGCTTTTACTAATTTTTGAGGCCTTAAGAGGAATACAATAGACACCCCCCAGGACCTCCTTGTCTTTAACAATTACCATTTTATAGAGACACCCAATTAAAACATGTAAATAACAATGAGAAAACGTGTGCACTATGCTTGCAATGTCGATCTTGCCTCTGAACTGGAGGCCAAGTGAACCCTCTGTTTTCTAAAATCAGAGTTTACAATTCTTGCAGTAATCTAAGTATTTCAGAGAAGGCCATTTGAATGCTCATTCACAACTTTATCTGAAACTTAACATCTGTGTTTTTCTCTCCTAGAAAATATCTTCTGCTCGAAAGAAAACTGCTGAATTTCTTTTTAATGATGTGAAAAACTACCCTCAAAAATAAA
This sequence comes from Neomonachus schauinslandi, assembly GCF_002201575.2. NCBI lineage: Eukaryota > Metazoa > Chordata > Mammalia > Carnivora > Phocidae > Neomonachus > Neomonachus schauinslandi. Next base: position 41,311,188 of record NC_058410.1, on the reverse strand, counting down.
GGATCAAACAATTCATAAGTCTAGAAATAATATGAGAGTTAGGAATAAAGATCCAAACTTCAATGATACAGTGTTTAAAAAAGCAATTTTAACATAATTTGAAAATAGCTTAATATTTTTCTGGTTGTATGAGGTTCTCAGAAGTAGACTTTCAGGAGTTGTGTGTAGTGACTGGTTTGGGTTCATTAAATTTCAGAAACAAATCCCAGGGCTGATTTTCAACATCTTTCACATTCCTGCGATCACTCTTCTATATGTTGAATTCAAAGCAGTTTGCAGGAAGAAAACTCTCAGGCAGAGACATGGAAGAAAATAAGCATTGGGTTGCAAATGCTTTTCAGTCAATCAAACCCAAACCAGTTTCCCTTAATTTTTCAAACCTTGTATATTTTAAGGAAATTTAATCCACATGTGTCTTATTCACTTACAACAAAATCATAGAATTTTTAAAAACAGCTGTTTAATGTCAAAAGAGTCATTTTGATATTTTTGCTTTCTCCAGTCAAAACCAGAGTTGCATTTCTCCATCAGAAATTGATTTCAGGATCAAAGACTGAAATTCAGTTTGAAACTCTAAACCTATTCTTCTGAGGTGGATGTTTAAAATCCATCAAAAAAGTTGTTGCTCTCAGAGAATGCATAAACTGGGGACAGATTTTGCTCACTTAAGTGCTCAACAACAGGATTTGGGACTTTTATTTGGGGACATTTGAAATGTCAAAAATCTTTTGTTTTTCAAAAGGTAATAGGCCAAGGAAAAGCTGGTGTTATTAGAAGGATTTTTCATTCTGAGAGATCAGATCAGTTCACCAAATATTTTTTTTTTTTAAGATTTTATTTATTTATTTGACACAGAGAGAGATAGCGAGAGCAGGAACACAAGCAGGGGGAGTGAGAGAGGGAGAAGCAGGCTTCCTGCCGAGCAGGGAGCCCAATGTGGGACTCGATCCCAGGACCCTAGGATCATGACCTGAGCCGAAGGCAGACACTTAACGACTGAGCCACCCAGGCGCCCCACCAAATATTAATTAAGCAGTATAACATTGTGTTCTCCAGAGAAACAAAACCAATAGGTTATGTGTGTTTATATATAAATAAATTTATTATAAGCAATTGGCTCACACAATGAGGGAGGCTAAGAAGTCCCAAGATGTGCAGTCCACAAGCTGGGGACTTAGGAAAGCCAAGTTGTAGCTCCAGTCTGAGTCTAAAGTCCTGAGAACCTCGTGAGCTGATGATGTAGGTTCCAGGCTGAGATGTAGAGCTGATGTTTCTGTCAAGTCTGAAGGCTAATAAAGCCCAATGTCCCAGCTCAACCAGTCAGACAGGACAAGTTCCCTCTATTCAGCATTTTTGTTCTTGTCATGTCTTCAGCTGATGGGAGGGCAACCTATAACCTACATTAGCAACCTTCAACCTACAGTAGGGAGGGCAATCTGCTTTACTCAGTTTATGGATTCAAATATTAATGTCATCCAGAAACACTCTCATAGGCATACACAGAATAATGTTTGGCTAAATATCAGGACACGCTGTGACACCATCAAGTTGACACATAAGATTAACCACCACAAATATGTCTAGCACAGCATTAGTCACTGGAAATGCAATGCTAACAATGTATGCTCTGTTCTTGAAAAGCTTGTATTCTAGAAAAGACAGCCAAGCATGTAAACATAAAGTTTCAATGCAAGGTCATAAATGTAGTAATGTGGGGCACCTGGGTGGCTCAGTCGAGTAAGTATCTGGTCATCATCTCAGGGTCCTGGGATCAAGCCCCGCATCGGGCTCTCTGCTCAGTGGGGAGTCTGCTTCTCCCTCTCCCTCTGCCTGCCGCTCCCCCCGCTTACGCTCTCTCTCTCTGTCAAATAAATAAGTAAAATCTTAAGAAAAATATAAATGCAGTACTGTAATGTGCAAGGGGTAAGGGTAAGAGTGCTTAACTCCATTGAGCTTTGAGGAGGAGAGTTTGGTGCCTGATGGAAAAAAATTAAAAAATAAAAACTTGTTTTTTCCCCTTTATACTACTACTGTGTGAATCAAGTAACTCAATAATGATAGTTTTTATTTATTAAACCACTAATCTGTGCCTGGGAGAGTATTAGGCGATTTATCTTGAATCCTTACAACCTGGGGAATTTGTTATTACCATCATTTTACCTTTGAACGAAATGAGATCAGGAAGGTTCAATGGCTTTTTCTAGTTTTCCTGGTGGGATTCAAATCCAGGGTCACTTGGTTGACTCCGAAATTGTTGCTCTTTTCACTATTTTACATAGAATGACTACTGCAAGATTTGTAAGTTTACCCTTATTTCAACACAGTAAAATATCCTTGTGATTCTATTTTGCATTTCAATTGAATTTGAAAGATACTACGTCAATAAAAAGTGTTCTGAACTCTGAGGGCAGAAGGGGCAATCTGATAAAGTACCAGCTCTGTTGGGAAAGAGAGTGATTGCTACTCTACTATTATGGGTATCAAGGTAGATTGCTTGAAGGTAAGACTAAAAGTAGTGTAAGGAGTAGCAATGTTAACAGCAAGATTCCCCACCAGAAAATACATGTGTAGGCATCAGCCATCAGTGAGAAGAAAGTCTCTTAAATAAAATGACAGAGGCAAGCCCTGAAGGAAATTTTTAAAAAGGGGTGAAGACATACTGAAAGTGAGAGGTGACGTCAAACATCAGTTCTTGCTTACAGAAAATCTGATTCCACTCTCACTTTTTCTACTTTGAACCCTTGAGGTCTCCCCTATTCAAACTTGACTCCTGCCTACTGCTCAGTTTCTCTCTCTCCCTCTTTGTCATTCAATCATTACTTGTGTTCCTCTTAAGGCAGTATAAATGAGGCCCCTTTCCATCATCTAGAAAAAGGAAGGCAATCAATTCTGGAATTTTATTTTTGAAAACAAGCAAAACAAAACAAAAATAGCTTGTCAAACCCTCTCAAACACAGTCTAAACTCGGTATTCACTCACTTGTGAATACATGTGAATATGTGCATACAGAAGTATATTTTATGACAGGAGGAAAAAGGTAAAGCATAATCAACATTGGAGGAAAATGAGTGGGTGATACATGAAAATATAGGCTAATGAGGAAATCAGGAATAGGAGGTGTGAAAAAGTGTGCTGGGTGGTAAGGATGGGTGTACGGAATCTGGGTTGGTGTAAACAACACATATGTCCGACCATTAACTGCTTGAGTGAAGACTTACAAACTAATGGCCATAACTGCTAACTAATCTACTCTTGAAAATATTGTCAAGTATTTTCTTTCCTTTTCAAGTCTCAGCATGTGAAGTAACAGCAACTAAAGACTTCTATTCTGTCAAACAGCTACCAGAGGCTGTCTGAGATTTCCCATTGAGAGTAGAAATCATGGGCTTTTGAATCCTGGGCTCAAATCCCAGCTTTCTCTCTTACTGGGGATTTCTCCATGTTTCAGTTACCTCATTAATTATTATTGATGTGAGAATGGGTGGCTAATAATACCTACCTCATGAGATTTTTGTGAGGAGTAGAGCATCTTAAACAGATAAACAGACAAAAACTTGGCACATAGAAATACTCAACAAAGGGCAGCTGGGACTAATTATTAAAGTGGTCAATACCAAGATATGAGAGAACATTATGAAATGACTCAGCAGGGCTTGAATTTATTTATTTATTTATTTATTTATTTATTTAAAGATTTTATTTATTTATTTGACAGAGAGAGACACAGCAAGAGAGAGAACACAAGCAGGGGGAGTGGGAGAGGGAGAAGCAGGCCTCCTGCCAAGCAGGGAGCCCAATGCAGGGCTCGATCCCAGGTCCCTGGGATCATGACCTGAGCCGAAGGCAGACGCTTAATGACTGAGCCACCCAGGCGCCCCTATTTTTTTACTATAGAAAAAAAAAAGAGCACAGGAAGAACAAGGAACAAGTGCTTCCTTGCTAGGAAGTAATTTATGATGGTCTCAAACACTGTATCTGCTATGCTCTGGTCTGTAAAGAATAATTTTTTTTTTCTTTTCAAAAATATCCCTTAAATGCTAACAGTGTTCTTCTTTTCTTATGCACAGATATCAATGGGAAATTCATATTTAGAAAAACTGGCTCTTTTGTGATACTAAGAGTCAAACTTTTGACTCCAGTTAATGAATGCTTGGAAGATGACCTTAAATTTATGAAGACAGAGAGAGGAAGATAATTAAGAAATTTAATTATAAAAATAACCTCTTTTCAAGTTCCACATGCCTTAGCATAATACACATAACTCACCTTCTAGAATATTTCGTGTTAACAATATCACTATTACAGAATTAATTCCTATGTGATCTATCAGTCTTATTTGCAAGGTTATTGTGAAGCCTTAGATACTCTTAACATTTCTGAGCATTAGTTTTGTATCTGAAACTTGGGGTTAATTATATCTATTTCACAGTGTTATTGTGGATATTAAATAAAATAATAATTATCAGGGATGCCTGGGTGGCTCAGTCGGTTAAGCGTCTGCCTTCAGTCAGGTCATGATTTCAGGGTCCTGGGATCGAGTCCTGCATCTGGCTCCCTGCTCAGTGGGGAGCTTGCTTCTCCCTCTCCCTCTGCCCCTCCCCCTGCACATGCTCATGCTCTCTCTTTCAAATAAATAAATAAAATCTTTTAAAAAATAATAATTATCAAAATATTAAGCATACTGTTTGAGATGTAGTAGGCAATGTCCCTAAGTTTTAGAAAATGACCCTTAAAAGCCTAATGTCTTGTTGGCTTGTCTTACTTCTAATTCATCAGATTGTCAAGAATATAATTCATCAAAAAAGTTTAATGCTTGATCTCCATGATGATCAAATCAAATAATCAAATCTCTTTAAGAGCTTTCCATAGGTATCTTTCTTTACTTATCTGGGAGATACCCTAGATCCTGCTTTTAATTTAAGAGTCCTTACAATTGAAAATAAAGAGTTTTGAGGGGAAATTGTGACTAAAGAGAAATTGTGAGAAAGAAAATAAGGGATTTTATTTGTGAAGAAAATTTAGGAGTAAATATAGATCATTTTCGACTTTGAATTATAAACATATAATGAGTGTTTGTAGGCAACAAATACCTTGACAGTGCATAAAGAAGAGAGAAGAGTTTTTTTCATCACATATGAAAAGCTAAAGTTCTCACAACTGTCTTCTGATGATTAGAATCATAGGATGAAACTGGGTTGAAACCAAGGACATATCCTACCCTGGGAATTAGACTTTTCCTTCATCCCTCCTTGATTGTTGCAATAAGGTACTGTGTTCTATATTCTGCCATGGAAAGGAGGTTGGGGTATAGGGGGTGAGGGGAAGAATTTATTTAAAAAGATAAGCTGTTAGGAATTCTGGGTTAGTATCTCGATAGGTAAAAAAGCATTAAAATCATGTATGCTGGCGGGGCGCCTGGTGGCTCAGTGGGTTAAGTGACTGCCTTCGGCTCAGGTCATGATGCTGGAGTCCCAGGATCGAGTCCCACATCGGGCTCCCTGCTCAGCAGGAGTCTCTGTCTCCCTCTGACCCTCCTCCCTCTCATGCTGTCTTTTGTTCTCTCTCTCGCAAATAAATAAAATCTTAAAAAAAAAAAAAGTCATGTATGCTGGCATTAATATGGTTTGAAAAACTGTAAATTACCAGGTTGGTTCTGATCATTAGAAAGCATTGAGTAAACATCTGCGTGTGACACTAAACAAAAAAACCAAAAACCAAAAAACTCAACAAAAATGTCCTGCTACCCATGTAAAATTCCGGACTATTTTTATAAAGACATCGATAAATCCAGTAAGTTCACAAAGGTCTGCCTGTTCAGGTGTGCCCTGTGTATGAGGAGACCCAGGAAGTACATGACTAATACCCTGTAAAGTTAGGAGGACCTACAGCTATCCCGGAATGACTGCCAGTTAGGGACTCTGGTGCCAATCAAAAGAAATCTGGCAGAGACAACTTCTGGGGAAGGGCTTTTGAGGCTCTTTTCTAATCCATGTTTGAGAGGGGCAAATGACGTGCACCTCCTTTGACAAGATGGGGAAGCAGAGTCCAGGATGTTTAACATTCATTAGGCACCAGATACCGAACAGATCATGTAAGAGAAGGGTATCCACGGGAATGAAGTAAGTAATGTCTTAAACATGCTACATAATTTGAAACATGTTGAGGAACAGTTTCAAAAAGAATGTTTGATTTAATAAATGTGAACAAAAAAGGGAGTATCATTAAATGGGGGAGGGGCCAAGAAAGAAGATATATATTTTTGTGTGTTCCTAGGTTTCTCCAGGGTCACACAAAAGTAATCTTTTGCAATATAACTTTTTTGTATGACCTCTTAAACTAAGATGTAAGATGATCTTTAAGGGGTCTCAAAGTAGAGAATTGGGTACTAAAACAAAGTGGCTTTCTGTTGTTATTTGTATCCAACTTTATGACCCTCATAAAGACAGTTCCAGAGAAGAGGTCCTTGTTAAGAAACCTGCTTGCATACTTCTTTTTCAAACAGGTAAATTGTCCGACTGTTCTTGGATACATTTATTCCTGGATGGAAGAAGAAAATCTTGAATCATTTCTTACTGTAGAGATGTGTTTTTAAGCCGACTGAAAGGATTGTTTTATCTTTGCAAAGATAGTAGGTTTGCAAGTAACTCAAAGTATTTTTTTTAAAGGTTTATTGAGAGCGAGAAAGAGAGCACAAGCCGGGGGGGTGGGGGAGGCAGAAGGAGAAGCAGGCTCCCCACTGAGCAGGGAGCCCGAGGAGGCAGGGTTCTATCCCAGGACCCTGAGATCATGACCTGAGCTGAAGGCAGACCTCAATCGACTGAGCCACCCAGGTGCCCCTAAAACTACCTTTTCATTGCTGCCACTCATCATTATTTGCAGAATCAAACAGTTTGATACTGTACTGCTTCTTAGACTGGGAAACAAAAGGTTCAAGGTCATTCTGGTTCTAAAATGTTATAAATCTAATAGCCTTGATAATTCTCTCCTGAAAAGTGAGTCAGTTGAAAATTTTGAAGATCAAGTCAGTAAAACTGTTTATGTGACTAGTGACCTTAGCTGCAAGATATGTAATGCTGATTTCTCAATAAAAAGAGCCCCCATGTGCCTGCCAGTGCCAGAAACCCTTCCGAAAAGAGTGGCTAATGCAGGATGAAACTTACCTGTAGACAGCTCCTTGGTAACATGCTTACCCACCAGTGTGGCCAGGGTTTTACCTGGGCTAGAGCTGTTCCAGAAATCGAGCTGGTTCAGTAGGTGTGAGGCTAAATCCTTGTGGGTGACTCTCCGACCCGGTCAACCCTATAGGCCCCACCTGTGACCTGCTCAGTCAGAGACTGAATCAGCAATATGTGTTTTAACAAGCACTCCAGGTGATTCTGTTGCATGCTACAGTTTGAGAACCCCTGCTCCAGACTCTGAAACACGGAGGAGGGGCACTTAATCCACCCTTGCAATGGGGGAGAGCTTCTGGAATGATGAGTCATTAACTTGAATAGAAATATGTAAGGGGAGAAACTTGGAGTGAGCATTCTACAGAGTGAACAGTTTAAGAAAAAGTACAGAGGCACTGACTCCATCTGAGGTGTAGTTCTGAGGATGGCATGTAAAATGTGGACAGGGAGGAAGAATAGTGAGAAAGAGCGAAAGCTGTAGACCAACTTGTTGCAGACCTTGCATGTCATGCAAGTCTTAACATCTTTAATGAGCTACTGAAAGTAATGTGAAGTGGGTAGTTTAAAAAGAGCAGATAGAAGGTTATAAAAGCCCAGGTAAGATGCGGCAGAGCTATAAAATAGAGAACAGACTCAGTAGTTCCTTATGAGGTATAATTACCAGGCTTTGGTGCTTGATTGAAAAAAAAGCAGAGAGAGAGAGAATAATAGGGTGACTAGCAGCTTTCTAGGATGGGTGACAGGAAGGTGGTGTCGCCACCAAACCAGATGTGATATGCAGGAGAAGAATGTGTGTGTGTGCGTTTGGGCATGTTGAATTGGAATCGCTATAGAACCACCTTGAGGAGGTTGATATTCAGTAGGAGATTCAGTATTTATTTCTGAAGTCCTAAATGGAGAACAGGCTTGAGGTTGAACAGTATAAACGGTTGGTTAAAACCATGAGAACAGATAAAATTCCTCTGGGGTACAGTCTGAAGTTATAGAAGTTTTGTTTTCCTTAACCATTAATAATAACCTCTTAATAATGTGATAAAACTATCGATCCTCTTCTCAGAGAACTGCATTCACAGGTCAAACTCTGCATGTAACCTCTCTGTTCATGGACCTCTCAAAGCTCCTCTTCACTCCTCTAGGGATCCAAGTGAAGGACAGTTGCCTTAAAAATGGTGACTAAAATAGTACCAGCTCATAGGGTGTGTGGTAAATGCTCAATTTTTGTTTGGTCACAATAATAAGCAAAATAAGTGTTTATTAATTCAATTCTCCAGAAACTGACTTAAATTCTCTCATTTCAATTTCTTCCCTCTTGGTTTTCATCTTTCTTTGCCCTTCACAATACACCCTTGCTCCCATTAGGAAAAGCAAACAAAGCAAAGCAAAATGGGTCCTTCTGTCCATACAACCAAAACCCCCTTGCCCTGCACCCTTTCACTGGCTTTGTGTCTTATGGATTCAAATCAGGGACTTGTATTGTCTGGTACAGTATTTCCTGCAGAATACTGGTTTTGAATCCAGGCTTTATAATTATATATCTTAACTTCTAAAACACCAGTTCTCTCATCTGTGAAAAGGGTTAATGATTTCTATTTTGCAGGATAGCATCAGGATTAAATAATTTGAGTTCTGCAGAAACATTAATAAGAAAACTCTGTACTCTTCCCCTAGATCCCAATCAAGGCTGGACCTGAGGAAAGTGTCCATAAGGAATGATTAAACATTATTAGGTTGCTAAACCATCCCAGGACTTTTAACTAGATGGAGAAAAAAAAAATATTTACTAGCCCTCTTCTCAGAGAACATACTTGTCTGTGGTTGGGAGGAAATACTTTGATAAGCTGCATGGAGTGTGAGGTGAGATGCCTCCTTCCCCCAACGAGTATTTTGAGTAAAAACAGATGGTCATTAAACTGACTCCCTGGGAGGGTGGGTTCAATTTAAAAGGGAGCTTTAATTTGTTATGTAGGTTGTGCAGAACTGAGCCATACCCCATCACTGACTTGAACTTTTCGCCATGTGGCTCCCAGCTTCTCCTCTAAATATACATTTTTAAAATATTGAATTAATATTATGCAAATTAGTGACCACCCTGCATCCATGGGTGTTTGCTCCCGGTCTTAATATGGCTAAAATATTGGGGTGAAGTTAGTTTCGGGGGCATAATGGGTTCTCCTGAAATGGATGGTGCAATTGATATGTCATGCTTTGCTGAAATAGTATTCTAGAGCTAAGGCTTGCTCTGATTTAATTTTGAATCTCAGCAGAATTGACATCATGTTCTTAGCAAAAGTTATGAGTCTGAGGAAGCCTGTGGGGACTGATACAGGTCAAGAGCAGATTTAGGTGTGTGAAGGCAGTCCTATCTGTAGTAATTCCATACTAGTTTCTATACTTCTGAGGAAACTTTTTTCCTAAGAAGAAAGGTTCCAGTGTAAACTGTTTGAAAATCCACTTGAAAATTTGTGAGGTTTACACAATTGCAGAACAAATAAAACCATAACATGTTTCCCAATTTATATCATTGATTTCACATATTTGCATTTCAGTTTTAGAGTATTTTTGAAAGGTTTTCCCCCCAGGAATAATTCCTCTTCGGCCCTCCCCACTACCCACATGCCCCACCTATTCTAGTTTCTTTTCAATAAATTCAATCCAACAACTCCAACACCTCTGCTATCTAGCTTATGTGGCAAATGTATGAAACTGCAAAGTAAAATGTTATGGCTTTCATTTTTTAACAGGAGGACTAACATTTTTACCAATTATACCTTCGTGTCAATCTGTCCGACTCTTCTGACCAAACCCTATTTTCCGTGTGTCCCATCCTTTTGACTGTGATGGACAGGATGCAGGAGTTACTGTGTGGAAGATGAATCTCCCAGTGAAATGCACACAGCGATAGAGAGGAGCTTACATTTTAGGAAGCCCAATGGGTGTTCAAAAAGAAGATATTTCTTGATTTTTAAAGTGAAGATGAATATATTTAATTTTGGGAAGAGAGTATGGATAGGTTTCCAAAACAGGAGATTTGTTATACTTACTATAGATTCACCACAAAAGGTGACAAACCACTTAGTGTAAAATGGAGCTTAAATCTTTGGCGATCAGAACTTCATCTCAAGAAAAGTCTGCTCTGAAATGTGTACTATTAAACCCTCTCACAAATCACTGTAAAGATGAGAGCTTGAAGGAAGATAAGACAAATTGTAATATATTGCTTATAAATTTACTACACTCTTACCCTTCAAAGTACCTTGAATCAACTTTAGAACTATTTTTGGATCAGAGCCTATGAAAAGATGTATCATGGGCCAACATGTTCTCCTTTTAATTAGGGAAAGCACATAATTTAGGGAAATAAAGGTGAGTCTTAGAAGCTCTGTTTAATGGTTATTGGTCACCAACTTCCTTTTTTATTAAAATTAGATGGTAATGAAAAAAAAAGAAGCTACTCTGTAGTACAGATTAATTCCCCTAAATTGATCTCCTTTTTTATTTAATACAAGTTATCAGAGGAACCGAATAAAAGGAAGAACTTTCTTGCATTTCCAACGGTAAATGAACTTGGAGGTCTCAGTAAAAGAGGTCATGGGGAAAAGAAATGGCCAGTGGCCGTGAGGGAGGAACTGTAATATGGGAAAATATAAAGGACAAAGAGAAAAATGGAAAAGTACTATTGTTTTTAATCGACTTAAAAGAATTGGTGAAATTTTCTGTAGTACCACACACACACGCACATATGCACGCATGTACTGCACAACCAAAACCACCCAGTGGTTTCCATTAAAACTGGAAGTTAGAACCATAGCTAATCTGCAATGTAAGCACATGGAATCAGAAAGGCTAATGGATTCCATAGTCATCAACCACCCTCCTGCGTTGGATCACAGACCAGGGGAGCATTGTTGAAACATGTGAAATAAATGCCTAGATTACATAATGCAGCTTTAAATTGTAGTTCATTTTAAACAGACCACTGCTGTTTAGTAAAATCGCGCGCACAATGTGTGTGTGTGTGTGTGTGTGTGTGTGTGTGGTATCTGAGGGCATGTGCTTTGAGGAAGTATGATTTATGTGATCTGAGAAAATCCATACAAATGAATTCCATCCCTCCCTATCAAGGAAATACCCTGATTGTGGCAACTCCCTGCATAAGCTGTATTCTATTACTAGTCTCTGATCAGAATCTCTGTATTGCTTGTCTTCGATGCTAGAGTAGTAAATAATAACAGGAAGCCACTAAAATAAGTGTGTATGGATAAGTCTTTGCTGGTCACCAAATAGGGGTTTGGTTCTGCTATATGGAAATAATTGTTTCTATAACACACTTTCAGTATGACCATAGTCTCTATGAGACTTGCTTTACTATATGTTGTCTTTTGTTCCATGAGGAAACCTCTTCATCTTACAGAACAGCCTAAAGTGTCAAGAAAGTCTGCTAAAAGCACCTGGATCTCCATTTCTCATTTCTCTGCACTTTCTCTTATGACACTTAGCAGTGCGAGGCATATTCAGGAACATGTCTTAGTAAAAAGGAATAGACTTAATGTTCCAAAGGAATCAGTGCAGTAACTAGACAAAAGCGTGGGTTAAACAGCAGTGAGGAACACTGAGGCATAAATATCAGAAAATAGCAAGCTTCAGCCTGTTGGAAAAGATTCTTTTTGCCTTTTTAAAGTTACTGTATATACAAAATAAAACTAAATTAGTCCTGTTCCTTGGTTTCAATGACAGTGAAACAAAAGGGCATTTACTGGATTTGCCTTGGTTGCTACATTGTTTTTCAAGATGTAGAGTCTTCTAAAACAATATTCCTAATTTTTTCAGAGTTTTGGATACTATATATTAGTCTTTAGAAAATTTATTATACTATGACAATTTCATAAAAATGTGTTTTTAATAAACACTAACTTCAATAGTTATATAATGCTAACTTTATATCATAAATACAACTATCAATTTTACATATATTCATATGCATACCTATATATATTTGTAAGTGTTCAGTTTAGTTCATGAATGAACATAGTATATTTTAGAAGGCTTTATATAGATTTATCATTTTGAGTTTAGGATGTATTTTTTCATAGATAAAATTTTATGATTGCTATTTGACTAAAAAATTAGTACATCAAAACTTACTTGATCCAAAATGTCCATGAAAAAGAATATTAATGATGCTCTTTGACCCACAGCTTCTTTATGAAAAATGCATTCCCAGTTCCAACTTAAGATGTAGGAAGATGTTTTTGTTTTTTCTCTTATGCCTAGTGATATCAACAGCTCAAAAGTTTGGGTGCGGTGGATGTGGGCAAACACTGAGGATGAAGAAATTCCTGTGTGTGTCTGTGTGCCATCCCAAATTGGAATGACTGACACTCACAAGTAAACTATACCACAATATAAAAAAATTTTAAGTTGATTGTTCTCAATCTCTTGCCATCCATCCACCATCCATCCATCTAGTTATTTTTTGAACTTTATATTGTTTGTGTTGAGATTGTGAATCTTTCATAGAAATGTCAGCTCACCCCTCAGAGTAATTTCAATTTTCGTTTGACTCTTACATTTTTGGTTGCAAGAAGCCCTAAGATGAATTTGGCAACCTCTTCCATTTTAAAAGTTTAAAAGGGGGGAAATGGATAGAAAGCCACCAAAGAACCGTACTGAAAATGAAATAAGTTCTAATGCAAAAATTATTCTTTCCAGCCCCCAGGATGAAGACAAATTGCAGTTAGGCATTGCAATGCAATAATTGCAAACATATTTTCTCCAAAACCTGAAGAGACTAAGTGGTTTTCCAACAAAATATCTGATCTTAAGCAGAAGCTTTCAAATGTATGTGTGACCTATGTGTCTTTATCTAATTGCTGCTTAATAGATTTTATAGATTTGCTAAAAGTATTTTAATGAATATTTTAGATTCTCAGAAGTGAATTTTTTTCTGAAGTTTTTGTTTGAAAAATTTTTAAATGAACCAGTACTCCACGAAGCACTGGAGAATAAAACAAATTGATACTTGAAATAAGGAAACTGGTTTTTGTATTCATGAAGCTTCTCAGAATATGGATTAATTTTGTTTTCTGGAAATTTCTTCACAATTCTGACTTCCTTGATTTTCACAATACAGCACAATACAGCATTTCCTTGATTCTTCTGCTACCTCTGGTCTGTACTCCCCCCCCCGACTTTTTTATCCTCATCCTCTTCCTGATTTCTAAATGCAGGTGTTCCCCAAGCATTCTGTCTGTCTTCTCTGTTTTCAATTTCTCCCTCCTCACTCCAACTGCTTCAATGATCACCTTTACTGAGATGATTTTGGAGCCGATGTGTCTAGTTCCAGTCTCTCTTTGACATTTCTTTCTGTTTGCTTAAAACTCTTCATTTAACTCTTCCACAAGCACCATAAACCTAACATGTTAAAAACAAACTCATCCCATTTTCTTTAAAAGCATCCTGACCTTTCCTCAAGTTCAGAACAGCTCAATTTCCTCAGTCATCTAGTCTCCTCGAGCATCTCAGATGTCTCTTATTTTCTGTAAGTTTCTACATCAGTCACCCTACTGCCATGTCCATCTTCTCCCATTTCTTCTGCCCTATCCTGCTTTCAGGTAGTCATTATTTCTCCCCTGGACAGTACAACAAAATTTAATTAGTACCTCTGGCTCCTGTGTCTCTCCAGTCTGAAATCCATCCTATACACTTACAAATTCATCTTCCTAAAGTGCAGTTTCAATGATGTCAATTCTCTACGAAAAATCCTTCAGAGCTTACCATTCTCCACTGTATTTAGTACAATATCCTCATTCTGCCGCTCAAGTTCTAGCCAAACGTTGTCCTACCACACCCTTCCCACTGGCTGCACTCAGCACCTCAGCCAAACGGGTGGGTGGTATTCCTGGGACAAACTGTGCTTCTCTACCTCTTTGCCTTCATCAATGTTCTTCCTTTCATCTGTCTCCACTTGTTGAAGTTCCACTCGGTCTTCACATGTCACAGTCATGCACTCTAGCCAGGTGCAGTTCTTTCTGTTTCCGTTCTCTTTCTCCTCATTGTGTTTGTATGCCTCGAGTGGCTCCTACCTTATTCCATTTTACACTTTAGCTCTTTCGGGATGTGTTTATTTCGGTTTAACACATTTTTTGGTAACTCATATGCGAAATAAAATAAAATGCCTCTATTACAGTGTAAAGTCTCTGAGGAAACTGGTTGCCTTATTCATTTTGTCTTTGATACAGCACACAGGAGGTGCCTAGGCAGTAGTAGATGCTTTAATTACTACTGGATTTTACTGAATTGTGAAAAGAAGACACAAATAGCGTTTAGTACATGTACACGTATACATAAGTTCGCTCAGCAGTTATTTGAGACATCTTAGAAAATATTCCAAGATTTTACTCCTAAGGAATACTGTCTTTCAGAATCTAGACGTCAAGATGATTCATTTCAATTTTTCTTTTAATGAAGGGCAAATAAAGCTGATTTTACTGTTTATGCCCAGGGGCAATTTATGCCTCTGTATTCAGAAGGTTGTGGAAATACAAGATTTTTTTGGTCTTCCTTTGTATATTTCTTGAATTAGATTCAATGAGATTTGCCTCATTTTCTCATCTATTTTTGGGGAATGATGATATCTACTTCATATGGTGGTTGTGAGATTTACTTGAATTGATACACATAAAACACTTGGAACAATGTCTGGCATAGAGTAAGCACCTGATAGCCTTTAGCTAATATTCTTATCAGTCACAAGCAAGGCTGCTCCTTTCAGGAAGCACCCCAGAGTGGGTGGAATGGACACATCTGGAGTCATGCACAGATTTTCCTTGCACTCATATCTTTGTCTAAGTCCCTTTTGGATCCTGCACATCTGGGTAATTGGAACAAAAGTGAACTGTGCGCATTTCCCTCTTCACTTAATATATCCATCACCACTTCTGAGTAAACGTTATCGGTTGTGTTTAGATGGGGGATTCTAATGTCTTTCCATTTCATTGTGGGGTGAATCAGATTCCATATCAGTTGCTTATCTAAGGCGATAGTATGTTATTTCATAAAATGTAAGCTTCATATGAAAATGGGATTGAGTCTGACTTATTTATCTCTGTGCCTCAGGCCATGGCACCCTGCCTTATGTATTGTAGGCACCCGGAAAAACATTTGTTGAATGAATGAGTCAGTTAGTGGAGTTAATGACTGAGACATGATTTGTTTTTCTGACCTTTAGAAGATACCCTACAGCCTTTTGAGAGCAATTAACCTTTTTAGTACAAACACAAATTACCCTTTATTTTGTATTAATAGCTTCTTTGCTATATCCTGGTGAAATAATTCTACTTACTTCTCTTACATGAACTGGCAGTATAAGAAATTGGGAGTAAAAGTCTTGTTGATGTATAACAGGGCTAGAAACATTCCGTCTCACCTACATGGCAATCATCTAATAGGATTACATAACATTAAGCAGGTGCTTACTATGTGCCAGACGCTATTCTAAACGTTTTTGAAAAATAAAATATGTATTTTCCTAAGTGTAATGTGGTATCCTGGATTGAATCTTGGAATGGAAAAAAAGACATTAGCGGAAAAACTGGTGAAATCTGAATAAAGTTTGGAGTTCGGTTAATTGCAACGTACCAATGTTGGTTTCTTAGGTTTTGACAAATGTACTGTGGGAATGTAAGAAAATAGCTTTAGAGGAAAGTGGGTGAGGTTTTACAGGAACTTTCTGTACTATCTTTACTTTTCTGTATACCTAACATTATTCCAAAATACACTGTTTATTAAAAAATATGTACTAATTTGTTTCATCCTTAAAACAAGCCTATGATACAAATACTGTTGTTAACCTCATTTCAGAAGTAAGAATATGAAGTACAGAGAGGTGAAGTTATTCCTGCAGGGTCAACAGCTGCTACCAGTATCAAAAACGGGCATCTCACTCTAGGTGGTATCTTCTTAACCAGTATACATTTCCTTATCTCTTAATTCAAGTGATCAAGAAGTCAGTAGTAGATGTAACCACAGTTCAATTGATAATCCTCCAGGGCTGTTCATTTCCTGATTTCAGAATGCTGCACCATCAATCACTGCCCACTACCAAGACTGCAAATTCCAAATCGGGCGCATTTTAATTGGTTTTCATAGTCATGCCTTAAATTCATTAATCCTAGACTGAGATGTTGAACTCTGTGGTCATTTGGGGTTTGTGAGGAAAGCTGTTGTCCTAGCTCCCTGCATGGGTACATTTTCCACCACCATCCATCCGTGTGGGGCAAATCTGTATAAGGATCACATTTCCATGCTTCCTCTGTCCAACTATTTATATAAAATACATAGTTTCTGAAAAGAACTGAAAAAAATTTCAGAGAAAGAAAACACACTAAAGCAAAAGCACTCCAGAAAAGGTAAATAAAAAATCACTTAAACTTTAAAGTCTATGACCAGAACTTTAGGCTTAGTAGTAGCTAATATGTTCCAAATAATCTTATTGTACACAGCAGTCAAAAACCTCTCTATTCTTTAATGGGTGTTTCTAGCTGCTTTCTTACACCCTTGAAAAGTTTACCTCTTGCCTGCCCAGCTGCAACTATGACCACAGGCCGTTTCTTTTTCTCATTATATTGCCTACCTATTTGTAACAATATCCTTTATTGTTTCCTTAACCACAAACAGCACTGTGGGAGAAAGAAACCTTCGGCCCTCTTATTTATTTCAGTATGACAGATGAAAATGTGTGGGGGAGGAGAACCAACAGGAAGAGAGAACATTTTTTTCTTTGACTCTTTGATGCTAATCTTTCAAAGCACACTTTACACATTTTTGTTTTGTTTTGCATTTTAATTCAGCCAATGAATATCTACAAGATTTGTAACATGTTGGGAAAAATGAAATTATGTTTTTAAAACTCTGTAGGAGAGTTCAAAATTTAAGTTACCTAAGAAGAATGTATTATTTCTCCAAAGATTTAGACTATTGATTTAAACATTTGACACATTCCCACTGGACTCATTTTTCTTCTGGAAACACTTCTTATTTTCACCTAAAAGATGGTGAAAGCAAATACTTATTGTAAGTCCTATAGTATTTAATTCTTCCTAAGTTATATATATATATATATATATTTCCTGTTTTGTCTTTGATTTTTGTCTCTTTTTGGATAAATTGCTTAACAATTCCTGAAACTGAATATTTATAATTATATTGTCCTTCGGTTAAGTATGTCTAAGGTGAAAAAAAAAAAAAAAGTATGTCTAAGGTGATTTTTTTTTTAATTGGAATAAAATTATATAGAGATTCATTGAAAACCAACCAAAATTGGGTGTAATGTGTAAATAAAATTCAAATAGTGGCAGAACCAGTTTATCTCGAGTTTGGTGTGAGATTGACCGGTGCTGCTTTTAAATCCAGAGCCCGTAATCCCACTCTCTCCTCTGCTCTCCCAGCACTTTTTCCTCCCTCGGCTCCCTTCTTCCATCTCTGTGCACACTCAAGAAAGCTTCCTGAGGTGGGGCACGGGGAGAGGGTATAGTTCATTTGCCCTTGCTCTCTCAGGAGTTTTTATTTTCTCTGTCAACAGAAGTGCTAAAGACAACTCATATAATCCGATATAGTTTAAATTGTTTGTTTGTTTGCAGGATAATGCTATCAGTTTGCCCAATTTTTTTATGCTACGGGGCTGAAAATTCACATAAATGTGTCTTAAGTAAATACATTGTGTGTGTGTGTGTTTCTTTCAGCACTTAAGGCAAAATTTTGCTAGTAATGTGTCCCAAATATGCCGTTTAAAACACATGTTCGTTTACAGTTATCACTCCTGTGCATACCTGACTGAAAACTATACTGAGAATATTAGTCTATTTTTTTATGAAGTCTCGTTTTCTGGCAGTGTTGCTTTTAAGGTGTGTGTCCAGAACACCATGTCTCCCCACCCCCTACATTTCTAAGCCCAAGCTGTTTTTCACAGCCAAGTTGAGCCCTACTTCTCCCATCAGACGTCGCTGATCCCTTCCAGCTTTTTTCTCCTTTTCCTTTTCTCCTTCCTTCTATTCTCTGATGCTTGTGATCTATACTTTACTGCCAATCTTTTGACATGTAGCACTGTTGTTATTATATTAGTATCTTTTATAGTGTAGACACAAAAATCTGCATGTGCTTTTTCTACCAAACTAGGTCTTTAGTTTCCATCGTGACCATGTCTTATATTTATTAGTATTCTCTGTTCCCAAATTGTGGAAAGTGTCAGTATGTTATGGTTGATGATAATAAGCCTGCTGTTGACAGGAGCAGATCAAGAAAATATGTTGTTTGTTTTCCTGTATGTTAATTTAGGGTTGCTTAAATGTCTTACACAAAAACATAAGTAATCTGGACTTAATTTAAAATTATTCTGTAATGATTGATGGGAACCCTAAACAATGGATAGAAAATAGCTCTAGGGCCCCTAAGGAGTTGACCAAGAGGAAAACAGGTACGAGGGAAGAATGATGACTTTTGCAGGAAGTGCTTTCAGAGGGTATTAATGACTGCCTGAGTCAGGTTATGATGCCAGGCTGGTGCATTAATGTGAGGCTGATTAGGAACCTTTGTTTGGCAAGATGAACAGGAGTGAATCAACTAAGTGTTGTTTGTGATTCTGACATATGTCTTGAAGATGAAAAATAATCACTGTCTCAGGGTCAAATTAAAGAAAACTTGACAGATTAAGGTGAAGAAGTTTCAGATTTGGGTAAAAGATTTCACATTCCATAGACCATCCTCATGTAAGTGCAAATATCTAGAGCATATGGTTGTGGGTATCTGAGCCATGACCAGAAAGTAAAAAAAGGAAGGACATAATACGTAGGGCTTCAGAGACATTACCATCAGCATAAAAGTCATTGAACTCAGTATTCATGCCTTTTCACACACTAAGAGCTACAGAAATATGGTCTAGAAAGGATGATCTCAAATTTCAATTAGAATGTTCAAGCAGTAAATAAGCAGATATTACATTCTGTAGCATAAGAGATGGTTACATTTGCAGCCCTGCTATTGAAGGTTAATAACTTGAGTATGAAAATTAGTGCCTATCGCAAGCACTTCATTCTAAATGTTGTCTATTGAAAGCAAAATAAATAGTTCTGTCACTGTATTTGCCTTAAAATGCCCACAAATGTGATGTAGTATTACTCCTTATGCCAGATAAAAAATGTTCAAAATTTGGTTATGTATCTAAAGAACTCCAAAACCAAATGTACTCTACATCTTAAGAGTTACTTCAGTACCTTATTGCTTTTGTTAAAAGAAAAAAAGAAAAAGAAAAATGCTACTTCATGTACCTGCATAGCTTATTGCCATTATCACAAAGAGAAGAGAATGAAAACAGACCAAACCATAACCTGCATTTCATACTGTTTACTTTGTTATCGAAGTAGCTGAAATGAGATACCTCGCTAGCTCATGGACATTCCCTAGGCAACATCATTCTTCATTCTAAATTTTACCAAGGTCTTAGAATTCTTAAGATAAGCTGCAAAGAATCAAAATGCAAACCTAAGAGAAATAAGAAGACAACTTTTGATATTTTTAACACCAAAACCTGAGATTGCAAAATGTTTTGAGGTAAAGAACTCCAAACAGCCATTCCACACATAGTTAGATATGTGTGTGTGTATGTGTGTGTTTGTGTGTGTGTGTGTGTGTGTGTGTGTTAGAGGGTGGATCAGAAAGAAGGAGCAGGGTAGAGGGAGAGGAAAAGAGAGAGGAAACAGACTGCTTACTTTAGTTATATATTTCTTCTTTTAAAAAAATAGTTTTTATGTTTTTATGTCCATAAATGTTTACCTCACTTTTTCAAAATCACCAAGAGTCACGAATTCTACTTTTTCTAGTCTTATTTGATGAAAATTTTCTGTTGAGCTCTTCACTTTTATTACAGGGGTTATAGAACTGAGACAGTCCTTGATACTTCTTGGCATCCAGCCAAAGGTACACATATCTTCTGAATGATTGTTTTTGTTTTGTTCTTATTTTCAGTAAATACCCAGTAGTGGAATTATTGGATCATATGGTAATTCTATTTTTAATTTTTTGAGGAACCTCCATACTGTTTTCCACAGTGGCTGCACTAATTTGCATTTCACCAACAGTGCATGAGGGCTCCTTTTTCTCCACATCCTCGTCACCCCTTGTTGTTTCTTGTGTTTTGATTTTAGCCATACTAACAGGTGTAAGGTGACATCTTATTGTGGTTTTGATTTGCATTTCCCTGATGATTAGTGCTGTTGACAAATTTTCTTTTTATCTTTATATCCATCCCTATATCCTTTCAATGTGTATGTACAAATTATCACAATACTTACTGTGCAGGAGAGATGTTTACCCTTTTGTTTAATATGTCTGCAAAATCTCTCAGGCCGAATATTCCAAAACTATAAATACAGTTTGCATGAAAATAAAGTACATTATGTTATCTTACAAACTTATGCTAACCAATCTTTTAGTTCAAAATTGAGTTCCATTCACCTCAATTATTTCTTTTTTTTTACTATGGTAAAAATTACTTGACATGAGATCTACCCTCTTTACAAAGTATTAAGTATAGGTACAATGTTGTAGAGTAGATTACAGAACTTATTCATCTTGCATAATGGAAACTTTATGCTTGTTGAACAGCAACTCCACATTTCCCTCTTCCTAGCCCCTGGCAACTGCCATGAAACTCCATTTTTACTTGATTACTTAGATACCTCATATAAGTGGACTCATGCAGTATTTGTCCTTCTGTGATTGGCTTATTACACTTAACACAATGTCCTCAAGGCTTATCCATGCTCTCACATATGGCAGGATTTCCTTCTTTTTAAAGGCTGTATAATATTCCATTAAGTGTTTATACTGTATTTTCTCTATCCACTCATCTGTCAATGGACATTTAGGTTGTTTCTACCTCTTGGCTCTTGTGAATAATGCTGCAATGAACATTGGAATGCTAATATCCTTTTGGGCTCCTGTTGTCAATTCTTTTGGATAAATATCCAGAAGTGGAATTGTTAGATTATTTAGTAGTTATATTTTTAATCCCTCCAAGAACCTCCTTACTCTTCTCCATAGCAGTTGCATCATTTTACATTCCCACCAAGAGTGCATAAGGGTTCCACTTTCTCTAGATCCTTGTCACCACTTGTTATTTTTTATTTTTTCTTACAACAGCCATTCCAATAGGTGTGATGTGGTATCTCATTGTGGTTTTGATTTTATATTTTTTTAACAAATAGTGATGTTGAGCATCTTTTCACATTGACTGTTTGCATGTCTACTTTAGAGAAGTATCTATTCAAGTTCTTTGCCCATTTTAAAATTGAGATTATTATTTTTTTTGCTGTTGGTGGTGGTGTTTTGGGGTTTTTTCTTTATCATTCTTTCTTTTCATTTTTTCTTCTTTCTCTCTCTCTCTCTTTCTCTTCCTTCCTTCCTCCCTTCCTTTTCTCTTTCCCTTCCTTCCTCCATTCCTTTTCTTTCTTTTTCTTTCTTTCTTTCTCTTTCTTTCTTTGTTTCTTTCTTTCTTTCTTTTTTTTCTTTCTTTTTTTCCTTATAAGAGTTCCTTATATATTTTGAATATAAACCTCTTATCAGATATATGTTTTGTGTATATATATATATTTCTCATTGCTTAGGTTGTCTGTTTACCCTATTGATTGTTTTGTTTGCTGTGCAGAAGCTTTTTAGGTTGATGTGGTCCTACTTGTCTGTTTTTGCTTTTGTTTCCTGTGCTTTTTGTGTTATAGCCAAAGTAAATATCAAGAAGTTTTCCCCCTATGTTTTCTTCTAGGGGTTTACAGTTTCAGGTCTTATGCTCATGCCTTTAATCCATTTTGAGTAGATTTTTCTGCATGGTGTAAGACAAAGGTCTAATTTCATTCTCTTGTGTGTGGATTTCCAGTTTCCCCATTGTGTATTCTTGGCAACCTAGTTAAGGACCAGTTTACTGTATATGCATGGGTTTGTTTCTAGCCTCTCTATTCTCTTCTACTGGGCTAGATGTCTATCTTTATGCCAGTACCATACTGTTTTAATTACTACAGCTTTGTGTTATATTTTTAAATCAGGATATGTGATAACTCTAGCTTAATTCTTCTTTCATTAGATTGTTTTGGCTATTTGGAGTCCTTTGTGGTTTCCTATGAATTTTAGGATTGTTTTTAAGAATGAAATTTTGAGAGAGATTGCATTGAATTTGTAGGTCATTTTGAGTAGTATGGACGTTTTAATAATATTAAGTTTTTCAACCCATGAACACAGGATGTCTTTCCATTTATTTGTGTCTTCTTTAATTCCTTTCATCAAGGCTTTTGTAGTTTTCAGTGTATAGGTGTTTCACTTCCTTAGTTATGTTTATTCTTAAATATTTTGTTCTTTTTGATGCTATTATAAATGGGATTGTTTTTTTCATTTTCTTTCAGATAATATACTATTAGTGTACAGAAATATAATTGATTTTTATATGTTGACTTTGTAATCTACACTTCTACTGAATTTGTTTATTTGCATTAACAGATTTTTTTTATGTCATCTTTATGGCTTTCTACATATTAAGATCAAGTCATCTGTAAACAGAGATCATTTTGCTTCATCCTTTCTGATTTAGATGCCTTTTATTTCTTTTTATTGTCCAATTTCTCTGGCTAGGAGTTCCAATACTATATTGAATGGAAGTAGAGAGAGTGGGTATCCCTGCCTTGTTGCTGATCATAGAGGAACATATATTCCTCTAAAGGCATATGTTTCAGTCTTCTCTTTCCCTTCCCAGAGATAAGCCAGGGACTGGGAATCTTGCCAGTTGTGTTGTGCTGAGTTGGGGGACGGGCTCTCATGGGCGAATGTGTGCTAGTTCAAGCCTTCTTCAGACAACTAATAGATCAGAGTATCCCTGGGACCATCAGTTCTCTGAGACATGAGAGACAGACGTCAATCCTTTAGCAGCCCCCGGAAAAGTTGAAACATTGGAGGCATGGTCCAAATCTTTCCTTCTCCAGGAGAGGCTCGGGATTTGGAGATTTTTACATGCTCACTCCGCTCTGAGCCAGGGGAAGGGCTATGGCAAGGGTTTGTATGCTAAATTGCTGTCTTTGTTCTCAGTGGCTCCCAGGCCGTAGTCTTTTTTTGTTAGCATTCAGATTTAGGCAAGATGGAAACCAGTCTCTCAGGTGGCCCCCAGGAAAAACAGAATTTTGGATGTATGGTCCAGTCATTTCCTTCCCTCCCCACAGAGAAGGTGGGAGCAGGAGGTTTCCTTCCAATCATATGGTGTTGTGCTGGGGGGTGGTGGGAGGGATTATGGTGAAAAGGTATCTCAGATTTTCCTACTGGCTTCAATGTGGCTGGTTTTGCATGCACCTGGGATGCAGGTGCTTCTCAGCTGGTTTCTGGATTTCTCACAGACGGAATTGGTCCATGTGCTGTGGAAATGTGTGTCCATGGAGGCAAGGAAGGTCCAAAGCTTTCCATTTTGCTGTCTTGCTGATGTCACTTCCCCTTTTAATTATTTCTTTTCTCTCTCCAGGTACTTGGTTCAATAGTCATACCTATATCTTGTATGCTCTACAATTGTTTTTTTTTTTTAATATTTTATACATTTATTTGACACAGAGAGAGAGCACAAACAGGGGGAGCAGGAGAGGGAGAAGCAAGCTCCCCACTGATCAGGGAGCCCAATGTGGGGCTTGAGCCCAGGAGCCCAGGATCATGACCTGAGCTGAAGGCAGACGCTTAGCTGACTGAGCCACCCAAGCGCCCCATCTATAATTGTTAAAAGACAACTGGGTTTACTTATTTTTTTTTAAGATTTTTTATTTATTTGAGAGAGAGAGAGCATGAGCAGAGGAGTGGGGGAGGAGCAGAGGGAGAAGGAGAAGCAGGCTCCCTGCTAAGCAGATGCTTAACCGACTGAGCCACCCGGGTACCCCAGAAGACAACTAGGTTTAAAAGCATATCAGAAAGTAATATAATATCAGTGTTCAGAAACTTAGTAAGAAGTGGTTAAACCTGGTGTAATTTTATGAAATTCTCCTTATACAAGGCTCTATCCAATGTGAAGCTAGTAAATCTTCAGCAAATGAGTTTTGGTTTTGCTACACTTGCTATTCAAGATGTGTAGGTTAATTGGAACTGGATAAGGAATTGCTGAATATTAAACTTAGAAGAAGATTTTACAGATTTGCAGCTTATTTTGAGAAAGAAAGAGAGAGAAATGGAAAACTGTGCAGTGTGTGTTGCTTTCCAACTTGAGGAAGCACAGTTAGAGATCAAGTATGAAGTATAGAGATTAAAGCCCATTCTGGAAGAATAGGTCCAGGTCCAGATGTCCTAAGAAAACAATGAGTGCAACTGACATTGTGATGAAAATGAGATGATCTTGAAAACGTATCATCTCTACCCAGTAAGGATGGCCAGAAGATAATATAACAATAATAAGATAAACCAGGCATGTGGAAAGACCGAGTTTGATCAGTCTTGGATTTTACTACCAATCTCCACTTCAGCACAGTGTACTCTCTGTCTCTTTCCAGGTTCTAGTTTTGAAATGGTCACACAACAACTTTGATCTGCTCATCTAGATTAAGAATGATCAAGTGTGTCCCAGCCTAGAGTTAAAGGGTTTCAAAACTAGAACCTGGAAAGAGAGCGTACACTGTGCTGAAGTGGAGATTAGTAATAAAATCCAAGATTGATCAAACTCGGTCTTTCCACATGCCTAGTTTATTTTATTAAATTGTCAGTTTCATTTGAATGAAAGATATAAACTTCCCAAACAGGGAGCTGCAGAGAAGAGAGAGACCCTCTCCTCTGCTTACTTGGTGGGCATATATTTAATAGACATACCCTAGGTATTGAATATCTCAGTTATCAGTACAGAATTTAGGGAAGGGTTGGGACTGAGAGATAACCTTTGACTGCTAGCTATGATTCACAAAAATTACAAGGGTCTCAGATTTGTTCTACAAGCATATAAGTTAGTTCATACTGCAGATAAGATTATCTTACTTCTTAAGAAGGCGGTATCAGCTTCAAGTATGCATAAATCTTGTTGTTTTTCTTGACTGCAAAGGCTTTGCACCTGTGCTTCCTTAAAGCACATTGGAAAAATGAAAGCTCGAAAGAGAATTATTTTCTCTTTTGCCAATACTAGTCCATCTCACTTTACCAGCCAGGGAAACTATAAATTACTATGGTTCTGAAATTGGCAGACTGATACAATTAGTTTCCCTAAATGCTTGACATTCCATGTCAGAAAGTAGGAAAAAAAAAAAAGTCTTTCCTGCTGGGAACGTGGTAGAAATGTTAGAATTCTTTCCAGAAGAAGATGGAATCCAAATCCACAACAGCACATTGTTTGCATGTTTTCCTAGGCTTTGCCTTGAAAACCTTCACGCAGTGCCTCCTGCCAGAATTTGACACACACCACTGGGACTGAAACTAGCACCTGTGAGAAGCAAATCCATGACCATTAAAATATTCAGTCTCTGGGTGGAACAAAATAAACCCTGTTTCATTGAGTTTGTGCCAGGGAAGGGCCACAGTTTAGCTAGCATTGTAGCCGTAGCCAAAAAACAGTTTACCAGGCACTTAAAACTGACAGCATTGCTTGAACTCTTAAACATAGCTACATGAACTAGATTATAAGATGTGGTTGCATTTGGTTGGGACACCTCATGTATATGGTATGATGCTTACCTTGATTACTGCACATATTGTCCTAATACTGTAATCTCTTTTGGCTTGTCTGTTTACCCTCTTCTAGACTAGTATTATAAGTGAGTGAAGTGAGGCCAGGTTTAATAAAAGTCAGTATTATTTTCCCCCACTTCTGATAAAGACACCGGTGCATTGTGTGAGCTACGGGACCAACACTTAACCTCATTGTGTAGATAACCATCAGGAATGGCAGGGACTGGAACAAAATGAAGAAAGCTTGCCCCATCCAAGGGTGTGGCAGTCACTCAGCTCTACTTGACTGTTGTTGAGTGGGTCCTGGTGAATAAGGTTAGATGAGTATCATATTAATTAATCTGCAACCTTAATTTTTCTTTGCCAGTAACATAACATATTCAAAGTGTGGGGATCAAAACATCCACATATTTTGGAAGTCATTATTCTGTCTACCATTTCCTTTATAGTCAGTCATTTTCAGTTTTAATATCCTATGGATCTAGGAGATAATCTCATTTTTAAAAATTTTTAATTAAGTTTTTTTATTTTAATTCAAGTATAGTTAATATAGAGTGTTATATTAGTTTCAGGTGTACAATAAAAACAGAATGAAATCTTGCCATTTGCAACAATATGGATGGAGCTAGAGAGTATAATGCTAAGTGAAATAAGTCAGTCAGAGAAACACAAATATCATATGATTTCACTCATATGTGGGATTTAAGCAACAGAACAAATGAGCAAAAGAAAAAAAGAAAGAGAGAGCAAGAAATCAGGAAACAGACTCCTAACTATAGAGAACAAACTGATGGTTACCAGAGGGGAGGAGGGTTAGGGGATGGGTGAAATAGGTGATGGGGATTAAAGAGTACGCTTATCATGATGAGCACTGAATAATGTATAGAACTGATAATCTCGTCTTAAGCCTGACCTGTTGCAAAGAAATGAGACAAGTCCCAGGGAGGTGAGTGGATCAGAACTCATGGCACCCTCTTAGTATACCATAGAAATCCCACCTATCTATGAACCACCAAATGTTTATGACACTGATTTCTCTTTCCAACCAGTCCTCAGCCAAAGACCATCATCTGAATAGTTTGATTCCTGATATCACTGTAATGGAAGCCAATTTTCCAGATTGGATGACATCTGGTTACCAGTTTTTGAAACGGCAAGTGCACAGAGAATGGGCAGGGCTTTTTCAGAATGCGCGAGTGTTTTTACACACAGTAGAGCCTGTCAAGTCTAGCCTCACCAAGTCTAGATGGTACTCTTCCTTAAGGATGAAATGGAATGTAAGATTGCTCCCAGGCCTCTAATATCACTGTGCTGAACAGAGCAGTAATATTAGGAAAAATGAAGTTCACACGATTCCTTTTCCCTCTGATTCTTAGTGACTAAAAGCACCCTTTAGAAGCATTCCCTATGCTACTCAAAAACAGGGCACAACTCGGCCCAGCCAGCTAGAACAAACTCTGGTTTATGACCTATGATAAGTTATTATTCCAATGAGGCTCACCAATGTATTTTTTTAATATTTTTATTAGAATATTTATATTCTTGACTTTGAAAGTTGAATGCTTTGTGAGCCCTGTCCAGAATTGAGGGGTGAGTAGCATGGAAGATTCTCTTCCCAAAGGAAACAACAATTTTTCTGGAAAAAAAATATTAAAACAGTCATTTAAGGAACCTGGAAACTGCCCTAAGGGCATACAGAAAACGGAGAAACATTCTTTCGAGAAAATCTACTAAATCTCAGTAAGAACAGTGAAAATCTGAGGCATCTGAACCACAGCTCACTCCTGTCCTTTGTCTTTCTCCAAGCTGCTTCTTGTGAAAATGTTCCAGGAGCTCTTATTGTGCTAAGTGCAATGAAGATGGGGGCACCCTCTCCCTCATAGCATCAGTTTAGGGCTACATTTCCAACTTGTGAGGAGCAGGCTGTCAGGTTTTCTCATCTTCCTCAGTCCCTTGTTGCAGGAGCTTTACTTCCAGGCAAGAGCAGCAGAGACATCAGGTCTCTCTTCCCCAACAAGCCTCATTCATAAAATAGAAACTCTAGGGCCTCCTGGGTGGCTCAGTCAGTTAAGTGGCTGCCTTCGGCTCAGGTCATGATCTCAGGATCCTGGGATTGAGCCCTGCATCGAGCCCTGCATCAAGCTCCCTGCTCCCAAGCTCCCTGCGGCTCCCCCTGCCTGTGCTCTCTCTCTGTCAAATAAATAAATAAAATCTTTAAAAAAATAAAAAATAAATAAAATAGAAACTCTACCCATGCATGTCAGGCTGTTCACAAAGCAGGGCCCCAACACTCCTGTTCAGTTCATTCATTGGGCAGAGATTTCACTCTGGGGAAGGTGAACCAGGAAAAGTAGGGACCACCATACCATGGCCCCAGTGAGCACTCAGTTGTCAAAGAGTGTTATTCCATGAGAAGCAGGTCACTATGTCTACTTCCAGCTCTAGTGTAGTGTCACAGAAGTTCTACCCTGGGGGGAGAGACAAGTCTTAGAGATAAAGGGCTCCATAGCTCTCCCTTTGGAAACAACTTTATGCAAAAGAGAATGTGGAGAATTCTATGCCTAATGGCATTGTTGAAAAGAATGGAGATTTTGGTGTCAAGTAATTAAAAGGGCTCTCAGAACTCCATGATATAAGCCGAAATAAGCAAATGACACAGGTGTCAGAAGTTTAATGGAATCAAAAAAAGAAATACCCAAGAAGAATTTTCTGGGATCACATTCAGCCCTGCAGGTAAGGAGTACTGAGTATAAGCTCTATGCATCACTCACTCAACAGCAGTCAGAACAGGGAGTGGGATGAACTTGACAATGTTCCCCAAGCAGCATGCAGATCAATCAACAAAGAGCAGGAGGCTCCTTGGCATTAGGACCGCAAGCACAAGCTCTCACCAACCATTGACTGAATAATAAACTAGTCTTACCAAGGGGCAACTCCTAAGAAGCCAGTCTTGAGAATAAAATCATATGCGTTCTTGGCAGTGTGACAGACTGCATGCTCAAGACTGTGCCTTTTCAGAAATTATCAGAGAGGCAAAATAGAAGCTACTAGTCCCTGGTTGGGCATGGGGTAAAAACATAAATTCCTTGAACTGTGATAACAGCCTTTAAGCTACTTGCACATGCAGTGATAAAGTGTAAATAATCTTACTGGCTAACCAAGACTTAACTACAACCTTTAAACAATAAGTGGCCTACGCGGTCCCAGAGGCAATGTGGCAATAGACAGGCTACAAGATAAAAACAAGAAAGAATATCTGACAGGAACACCAGAGGCTGCACACCAAGGGGAAGTAGACTTCACAGAGTCAGATCAATCAATGCATTAAATAAATAAATGGCTAAGCAAACAGCTGCAACATCGACCCATGGGGGGTATCAGTCTCCAGAAGTTGTTATAATATCCTATTTAAGTTTCTAATTTTTATTTTTTTATTTATTTTATTTTTTTTTAAAGATTTTATTTATTTATTCATGAGAGAGAGAGAGAGAGAGAAAAGCAGAGGGAGAAGCAGGCTCCCCGCTGAGCAGGGAGCCCGATGTGGGACTCGATCCCAGGACCCTGGGATCATGACCTGAGCCGAAGGCAGACGCTTAACCGTCTGAGCCACCCAGGCGCCCTAAGTTTCTAATTTTTAGTCAAAAATTATGAAACATGCAAAATATAGGGTGACCCATACACAAATTTGAAGACAATCATTAGAGATTGTGGAATTTGAATGCAAAGAGAAAAAAAGGATGAAGAAAAATGAACAACTCAGAAAAATTTTAAATACCATTAAGGACACCAACATATGCATAATGGGACTATCAGAATGAGGAAGGAGAAAGGGGCAGAAATAATGAATGAAATAGAGAAGGGCTGAGAACTTCTGAAATTTGATGGAAAACATTAATCTACACATCTACCAATTTCAAGTAGAATAAATGCAAAGATATCCAAACTAGTACTAATCATCCCAAAGTGTTGAAAGACAAAGAGAATCCTGAAAGCAGCAAAAGAAAAAATCTTGCCAAGTACAAGAAAACCCTAATAAGATTAATAGTTGTCTTTTCATCAGAAAGAACAGAGGAGAGAACTCAGAGGGATGACATACTATGACATACTAGAAATGTTAAGTAAAAAACTGCCAACACAGAATTTTATAAATAGCAAAACTATCTTTCAAAAATGAGGGTGAAACAAAAACACTCTCAGATAACAAAAGCTCAGAGAATTTGTTGCTAGCAGATCAGGCTGAATGCAAATAATTAAATCTAATCCACAAATGCAAAAAAAGAGTGGCAGTTGTAAAAAACAAAAAACATGTAATTGCACATTTCTCTTTTTTCCCCTCTTACCTGATTTAATGAAAAATTTTATAAAACATATGTATATAATTGCATTTTAGATTTATAGAAATGTCACATATTTGACAATACCAACACAAAGGAGGCAGGTGGAAACAAAATTGTATTAGAGCTAGAAAATGACACCAAATAGTAACTCAAATCCACAAAAAGAAATGAAGAGAATCACAAAATGACAAGAAGGTTCATATAATAAACTATAAATATGTACTTGTTCTCCTTCCTTTTCACTTCATTAAGATATAAGATTATATAAAGTAATAGTTATAACAATGTGTTATTGGGTTTGTAACATATATAGACCTCATATGTATAATAATAATAACACAATAAAAGGAGTAGGGAATGGAGTTATATGGGAGTAAAGTCTCCTTATTTCACTAGAATTAACTTAGTTTAAATCTGATTTAGGTTTTATAGGTTAACATGCATATTCAAGCCCTTGGTCAAACACAAAGAAAATATTTAAAACATATTTAATTTAAAAATCCTTGGGATGCCTGGGTGGCTCAGTCAGTTTAGCATCTGCCTTCGGCTCAGGTCATGATCCCAGGGTCCTGGGATCGAGTCCCACATTGGGCTCCTTGTTCAGTGGGGAGCCTGCTTCTCCTTCTCCCTCTGTCTGTTGCACCCCCTGCTTGTGCTCTCTCTCTTTCTCTGACAAATAAATAAATAAAATCTTAAAAAAATAAAAATAAGTAAAAATCCTAAAGGAATACAAATGTTATGGTAGAAAATAGCTACTTAGTACAAAAAAAGCAGTAAATGATGAACAGAAGAACAAGAAAGACATGGGGCATTTAGAGAACAAAAATCAAAATACCCATTGTGAATGGATTGTGCTAGAAAAAATGGACATCCTCATGTAAAAAAGTGAATCTAGATACAAACCTTACACCCTTCACAAAAATTAACTCAAAATGGATCAGAAACCTAAATGTAAAACAAAACAAAACCTGTAAAACTGCTAGAAAATAACATAGGAAAAAACTTAGATGACTATGGTCATCCAGGTATATCACCAAAAGCACAATCTGTGAAAGAAATAATTGATGAGCTGAAGTTCATAAAAATTAAAATTTTCTGCTCTGCAAGAAGACAATATCAAGAGAATGTGAAGACTTATCACAGAACTGAATAAAAATATTTGCAAAAGACACATCTGATAAAGGACTGTTATCCAAAATTTATAAAGACCACTTAAAATGCCAACAGTAAGAAAACAAACAACCCAATTTAAAAAATGGGTCAGAGACTTAAAAAACAGACACCTCACCAAAGAAGATATACAGATGGCAAATAAGCATATGAAAAGATGCTCCACATCGTATGTCATCAGGGAAAGGTAAATTAAAACAACGAGATGCCACTCCATACCTATTAAAGTGGTCAACTCTAGAACACTGAGAACACCAAATACTAGCGATGATGTGAAGCAAGAACTCTCATAATGGCTGGTGGAAATGCAGAATGGTGCAGTCACTTTGCAAGGCCGTTTGGTAGTTTCTAACAAAACTAAACATATTCATACAATTCACAGTGATGTTCCTTGGTATTTACCCAAAGGAGTTGAAAACTTGTGTCCAAAAACCTGCAAATGGATGATTATAGCAGCTTTGTTCCTAATTACCCAAACTTGGAAGCAACCAAGATATCCCTCAGTAGGTGAATGGACAAATAAACTGTGGTACATCCAGACGGTGGAATATTATTCAGCACTAAAAATAAAGGAGAAAAGCACTGAAACCATGAAAACTACCAAACCATGAAAATACATGAGAGAATCTTAAATAGATATTACTAGGTGAAAAAAAGCCAATCTGAAAAGGCTATCTACTATATATGATTCCAACTATATGACATTCTGGAAAAGACAAAACTATTGAGACAGTAAAAAGGTCAGTGGTTGCCAAGGGTTGGTAGGGTGGCAGAAGAGATGAATAGGTAGAGCACAGAGGATTTTTAGGACAGTAAAAATACTCTGTATAATACCATAATGATGGATACATGTCATTACACATTTGTCCAAACCCATAGAATATACAATACCCAGAGTGAGCCCTAATGTAAACTATGGACTTTGGGTAATTATGACATGTCAATGTAGGTTCATCAATTATAGCAAATATACCACTCTGGTGGGGGATATTGGTCACAGGGAAGGCTGTGCATGTGTGGGTGCAGGGTGTATATGGATCATCCAATACTTTCCTATACCTTCCCCTCAATTTTGCTGAGGCCCTAAATCTACTCTAAAAAATAAAGTCTTAATTTTTTAATAAAAGCAAAGAAAAAATGAATTAAATGAAATAAGTGAATTAAATGACCCAATGTAAGGGCAGAGATTAGAGATTGGATGAAAAAACAAGATCCAAATATATGCTGTCTACAGGAAACATACTTTAGATCAATTGAAAATAAAAGAATAGAAAAAGATATACCATGCAAACAGCAACTATAAAGGAACTGGAGTGGCTATATCAGACAAAATAAACTTTAAAAAAAGAAATGTTATTAAAGAGTGGTATTTCATAATGATAAAAGGTTAAATCCACAGGAAGATGGAATATGCAAGAATTATAAACACATACACAAATAAAAACAGAACCCCCAAATACATGAAACAAACTGATAAAATTGAAGGAAAAAATAGACAATTCAAAAATAACAGTTGCAGACTTCCATATCACACTTTCTATAATGGATAGAACTAAGCAGAAGAATAAACACAGGTTTAGTTTAGCATATAGAAATCAATCACTGGGGGCGCCTGGGTGGCTCAGTCGGTTAAGCGGCTGCCTTCGGCTTGGGTCATGATCCCAGGGTCCTGGGATCGAGCCCCGCATCCGGCTCCCTGCTCAGCAGGGAGCCTGCTTCTCCCTCTCCCTGCCTCTCTGCGTACTTGTTCTCTCTCTCTATCTCTCTGTCAAATAAATAAATTAATTAATTAAAAAAAAAAAGAAATCAATCACTGTACTACACCATATTAATAGAGTAAAGGGCAAAAACCACATGATCATCTTCATAGATACAGAAAAAACATTTGACAAAATCTAACACTCTTTCATGGTAATACACACTCAACAAACTAGGAGTCGGAGGAAACTTCTTCAATCTGATAAAGGACATCTACAAGGAATGCACAGCTAAGATATTTAGTGATAAAAGATTGAATGCTTTTCCCCAAAGTTAAGGAACAAGATAAGATGTATTCTTTCACCGTTTCTATTTAGCATTGTACTAGCCAGGTGAGTTAGGCAGTAAGAAAAAAAAAAAAAGTCACCCAGATTGGAAAGGAGAAAGTTAAAACGTTTCTGTGTTTGCTGATGACATGATCTTGTCTATAAAAAATCCACTAAAAACTATTTATCAAATTTGCAGGATACATGATCAGTATACAAAAATTCAATTGTATTTCTATACACTAGCAATGACCATCTGAATTGAAATTAAGAATATAATTTCACTCACATTAGCATCAAAAAGTATAAAGTTTTTTTTTTCTTTTTAAGATTTTATTCACTTATTTGAGAGGGAGAGAGAAAGCACAAGAAGGAGAGAGCACAAGCTGGGGAGAAAGAGAAGCAGGCCCCTTGCCCACCAGGAGCCCGGTGTGGGGCTCAATCCCAGGCCTCTGGGATCATGACCTGAGCTGAAAGCAGTCACTTAACTGACTAGGCCACCCAGGCACCCCAAAGTATAACATTCTTAATAATAAACAATGAAGTACAATACTTGTACAATTGAAAACTATACAATATTATTTGAAAGAAAAAACAAAACCTAAATAAATGGAAAGGCATCCCATGTTTATGGGTTGGAGGACATAATATATTATTAACCTGGCAATACTGCCAAAATGGATCTACAGATTCAACACAATCTCTATCTCAATACCATCTTTTTTGAAGAAACTGACAAGATGATCCTAAAACTCATATTGAAATGCAAGGGACCCAAAATAGCCAAAACAATTTTGAAAAAGAACAAAGTTGGAGGACTCACATTTACCAATTCTAAACTTAATACATAGCAGCAGTAATCAAGATGGGGTGATACTAGCATTAAGGATAGACTTATAAATAAATAGAATGTAATTGAGAGTCCAGCCATAAACTCTTACATTTATGGTCAATTTATTTTCAACAAGGGTATCAAGACAATTCACTGGGGGAAAATCAGTCTTTACAACAAAGGATGCTGGGACAACTGAATATCCACACACAAAAGAATGAAATTGGACATGCTTCATTACAGTATACACAAAAATTAACTAAAAATCAATCATAGACCAAATTGTAAGAGCTCAAACTATAAAACTCTTAGAAGAAAACTTAGGAGTACATCTTCATTAAAGGCAGTGGTTTCAGAGCTAAGAGCTAAGCACAGTGACAAAAGAAAATAATAAATAAATTGGATTATATCAAAATTAAAAACTTTGTGCTATAGATGATACCGTCGAGAAAATGAAGAAAACAAATAAAATGGGAGACAATATTTATAAATGACATATATATATTTTAAGATTTTATTTATTTATTTGAGAGAGAGAACAGAGGGAGAGAGAGAGCACACGAGTTGTGGGGAGGGACAGAGGGAGAGGGAGAAGCAGGACCCCGGGATCATGACTTGAGCCAAAGGCAGATGCTTAACCAACTGAGCCACCCAAGTGCCCCTATATATCATATTATCTGATAAGGCACTGGTAACCAGAATATACAAAGAACTTATATAATAATAATAAAAAAAAAACCCAATTAAAAAAAATCGGCAAAGGATTTAAATAGACATTTGCCCCATAAAACATGCAAAGATGAAAAGACATTTAACATTACTCATCAGGGAAATGCAAATCTTTCCCTAGGGGATACAAGTTGGAGAAATCTGGAGAGATCTGGTGATGCAGTATTCAACATTTCAAAAATCTAATAGGAATTGTGATTTCTTATGTGTGCCCATATTTTAAACTTATTGCTCATTTTGTGTTTGCATTTAGTTATATTGAAAATGTCCATCAAGCCTTATGATAATGAATATAAAATCTCTCAATCTCTCTCTTTTTCTGGATAGATAAATAGATGACAGATAGAAAGATGATAGATAAAAGATATATAAAATTCCTATTATAATCCAAATTTTATTCTATGGTTTACTTTTTTTTTTTAAGATTTATTTATTTATTTGAGAGAGTGAGAATGAGAGAGAGTACATGAGAGGGGGGAGGGTCAGAGGGAGAAGCAGGCTCCTCGCTGAGCAGGGAGCCGGATGCGGGACTCGATCCTGGGACTCCAGGATCATGACCTGAGCCGAAGGCAGTTGCTTAACCAACTGAGCCACCCAGGCGCCCATATGGTTTACTTTTTATTACATCTTCAGACCAAAGAGGACATCCTATACTTTGCTGCAATGAAGTTTTATTATAAAAGAAAAATATGATGATGGGAACATTTACTTTTAAGTAGATTTTTCAAAAATTAAAGCAATGTTGATTTCTGTGTGTTTATACAGATCAAGGGAAAAATAGAATGTGGGTGAGATTCTATATGATATCATTATTTACAAAGTACAGGAAAAATAACATGATTTGGGAATGATGCTAAAATTAATTTAAAAGTGAAGCATATCCTGGCAATATATGGAGTAGACAGTTAAAAACAATGACAATTATGGCTAATAAACAACTTGTATAAACAAAACAAAAAATAAAATCACTGTTACTAAAACACGGTGATTTGGGCAATTATATACAACCCTTTCTTTTTTGTCATAATAAAAAAACTTTTTTTTTGTCAAGTTCTTTTCTACAAAGATTTCATCAAAATATAGCCAACCCTCTCTTGCCTTTCATTGATGCTATATTAAATACTAAGTTGGAAACAATAGACCCTAAAATTATTAATATTTCTTTAAATCTTAAAAAATTACCTTGGAATATCATCAATCTTCCATTTTTACCATTAACCATTATTCTCTCTCTCTCTCTCTCTATATATATATATATATCGTGGTTAAATTTTACACATATATAAGTACTTTTTTTATTATTATATCATCATCAAAGGAAGGTAACAGGGATTAGAATTCTAAATAATTTTTTCAACCAATGAAGGAATAAAACATCTCTGTAATCCTCCGTTAAATCTAGAACCAGGATTTAATGAGAATCAATATTTACATTACCAGGTTTTCAAAGTAAAATGTTCTGTTCACGTTATCATAATAGTAGAAAGATGTTTTCCCCCTCCCTAATCTTCCTCCAGCAATATTTAAAATTAAAATCAATATTTAAAGATTTCTTTTACTTTGGAATGGTGTTACTTTTCCTTATCAAATATCCTTTCCTTCTCTTCATGAGTATTTGCTGAACTCACAAGTGGGTAAAAAAATTTGGCTTAGAAATGGAAGCTCTTCTGCTTCCTGAAATTCCCGTCATATTTCTTGTTGTAGAGGTGGAAAACTTCTTGTGGGAGTGCTGTATACAGATTAAAAGCCAGAAAGACCTCATGTTTTCTTTTTCATCTGAGTTCCATAAGAGTTTGGCCTCTCAGTCATACAGATCTCAAAATCTGATAGGCAGCTAAAGCCATAGCAAGTATTTAGTAGTACCTTCTGTTTATTTATTGATTAAGGTTGAGTAGGTCTGTGAAAACATATGCCAGTCAGCCTTTCCAGAGATTGACTTATTCCAGGGAACTAATTTAATAACCTACACTGAAAGAAAAATTTTCTTTTTTCTATTAGGGTTGTCTATCTTGGAAAATGAAGATTCAATAGACCTTGAAAATTGTACAGAGATACTAAATATACTGATGGAGGTGTGCTGAGAAATATACCGAATTAGAAAAAACACATCTGCTTAGAGATAAACATACTCGGGCCTTATCATGGCTGGTAGGAATTTTCTCTTCAGGTGAATACCAACAAAATAGTTCTCTGTTTTCCAAATTGTCTCCTTTTCTTCTGATTTAGTATTTATATTTGATTGGTAGGTTAAATGAGCCTGCAGTTTGGAGTCCAGTTTGCTCTGATCTTGATTTTGTATAATATTAATAGTCTCTGGTCAAGGATAATCTATCCTATTTAGACCTTCCCTCAACTCATGAGTCTAGGAGAGATTTTAATGAACACCTGGTGTTTTTGTCACTCCCTTTTTTTTTTGTTTTTATTTTTATATGGAGGAGAGAAGAGTAAAATAGCACTACAACATTCTTCTAGGGAATCATTCTTTCTATTCTCTCCATAAGTGATGGCGGAGAGATTGACTCTACACTTCTTCACTCAATTCTATATTCCAGGACTTGGTTAACTTATTGGCTTATTCCAATGTTCAGCCACAATGATTAAAGAATAATCCAGTCATCTTTTATGGGAAGGAGAGAACATTTGCTGAGGCTGGTGGCTTTTTTTTTTCCCCACCCTGTGGGATGGCATGGTATCAGGAAGTGAAGTCAAGATCTGCCGAAGCATGCTATCTACCCTAAGGAGAAAACCTAAAACTGCCAAAAGAACCAATTTTGAAGCCTCAGAATAAAGTTATTACCACGGAAGGCAGAGCAGAGAGATGGAGAAGAATAGGCCTTTGGTCATTCCATTTGAGCCCCTGGGTGTGGGGATACCTCATCTGAAATTAAAAATATATATGGACTTTTTAATTACCAATGAATAGATTTAATTTATATTTAAGTCAGTTTATTTTAGATTGTTTGTCACTTGCTAATAACATAGCCAAAGAAATGTTACTCAACTGATAAAGAAGTGAATGCTCATTTACCAAAGAGAATAATTTTCTTTATTTAACCATCAGAGGAATTTATCACTTACAAAGTTTCGTGTATGTGTTTTCAATCAGTGGTGTGATTCTATGTGATTGGGAAGCACAAACAGATAAAGAGTCACGCCTGGGTGGGGTGTGAACCTTGTAACAAGTAGACACTTGGTTCCAATCTTTAGAGCATAGGGGAAATGCCACTTTGGAGTCCCATGCTTTGGTTCTTTTTGGATGCCACACTTAACTGCTTTATGCTGTGAATTTCTTGGATACTGTGAAAGCCTACTTTAGAGGCTTAAGCCATGGTGCTCAAAAACTCCCTAGATGTTTTTAACCTTTTTAAAAAGAATTATTGGCAAGCTGCTTTTCTTTGTTCACGTTTGAATACTCCTTAATAGAGGGTCAACAATGTCTGCTAAAGACTACAGAGGGCAGCAGCCTGCAATTTCCCCAATTTTCTATAATTTCCTCTGGCCTTTGCACTTCAAATGAACAACGAGGAATTTCTTTAAAAATCTTTTTTAGATAAATGCTATACTTATGTTACATAATAAACTCTAAGTTATAAGATAACTTAGATAAGTTATAAGTCCTCAGTAAGTCCTACCATACCTATGTTGGATTTCCTATGACATCCTGCCCTACCTGGCAAGTTCCTTTCCACATTTATTTCTACTTTAGCTGGCTTTTTGTTTTGTTCTTTCCCTGTGGTACACCATTTAATAAGGTCAATTTTAGGAACACTTTTGGTTTGAGTATTTTTCCTTTTGTTTTTATTTTGAAAGACTGAGAGTTTGCATCTAGTTTTTCAAAGAATAAGCATTTTTATTATTTTGAATCTGATTGTTTGAGCCAGGCTTGAAGTCTTAGGCTGTGTATACACGGTTTAAAGGGAAAAAAGTCCTGGAAAGCATTCATTTGATTTTATTGAAGTAAAAATCTGGCCTAATGGTTCAAACCTTCCAAATATGTCTGATCAGTGGGTCAAATTATCTGCAATGTTTCTTCTATGTCAAGTTTTTCTTTTATCCTCTCTGTTCACTCTTTAATATCTAAAAATATGAATTTGGCTCTGATGCTTCACTGTAAATGTCCTCTCAAGATTACCAATCCTAAACATGGAGTTCAGTCTCTAATTTTATTTTTCATGGGACTTCTACTGCACTTTACAGCAACAGCCTTTATTAAATGCAGAATCCCCGGCTTTGCTTTTTCTTCTCACTTCCCAAATGCTGGCATTTCAAATAGTTCCAACCGTTATCTTAATCTCTTTATTTCCTTTTCTTTTTGTTCATTATCCACTTTCGAGACCTCAACAGTGAACTTCATGTGTAACTTCAAAATCTGTGTTCATCAGCTCTAATTACTATGCAGAGAGCCAAATCCAAACATTTAACAACTGCTTAACTTCTCCATTTAGAAGCCTCCACATTATTTCAAATTAAACTGATCCCATTTTCTTTCACCTTAAATAAGAACTTCCTCCTTAGACTGAACAACTTGGAGTTAGTATTTATTTAGACTTCCTATTCTTTTGAAGCCAATATCCAATCAATCAGCAAATTCTCTGTATTACATATTCAGGCTTTTCTTCCAATTCTTTTCCTACAATTCTGGAACAGATCTTAATTACCTCTTGACTGATTTCTTGCAATTTCTTCCCTGGGCCCCTCCTGTCCAGTCTCTCCTTTTTCGTGTACATGGACAGGTCAATCTTGTTAAAGCATAGCTCTGTACTTTTCAGACTTTCATTCAAATCCTACCATTGTAAACTAATATAGTCACAATTTCTAACTCAGCCTTTCATCGCCTCTACTACCTTTTCAGCTTTATGGCTTGCTATTCCTCCACCTGAAGGACGGATACTTCACTATTCAGTGCCTCCCCAGTGCATACAAACCCTTACACCAGGAATAATTGCCCGTCATCTCTATCGGTGAGAGTTCACTATAAAGCTGCTAAAGAATCCCAGCCTTCAGAATCTCTTTTTTCCCTACTTGTCTCTTTTCTCTGACCTCTCCCAGGAAGTGTCATTTCTTTTTCTTGACTTTTTTTTTTAAAAGATTTATTTATTTATTTGAGACAGAGAGAGAGAGAGAGAGTGCAGGGGGAAGGGCAGGAGAAGGGGGGAGAGGGAGAGAAGCAGACTCCCTGAAGAGGGCAGAGCCCTCGGGGCTCGATCTCAGGACCCTGAGATCATGACCTGAGCAGAAGTCAAGAGTTGGATGCTTAACCAACTGAGCCACCCAGGTGCCCCTTTTTCTTGACTTTTATTAAATGAAAAATTTTGTTATTGCTACTATTTTTTATTCTCTCTATTTAAAATTGTTATTTAAAAATTTGTATTAATCTTTGCATTGTTATTATTTTTGTGTGTCTTCTTGCCTAGGAAGCTGTAAATTCTTCCAGAACTGGCAATTCGTATCATTTATTTTTCTATTCTCCCCAGTGCCTAGTGAAGGAACTGCAAAGGTGCTCAAGTAAATCTTTGAATGTATTGTCAATTCTGTGCAAACTGAACAAGGTTATGCAACAGCCCTCAATACTTTAAATTTTTGATTCTGTTCACAAGCAATTAACTTCTCTAAGTGGGAGAAAGGATTTCTTCTCGCTGAGCAATGTATAATATAATTCTATGTAACATCAGACTGAATTAGTAAAAAAAAATATATAAGAAGTTTCCAAATAAACAATGTGGCTGGAGCCTCAGATGTTTTCTCACTCTCATGCCCTTTGGCAATAATTAAAGCTAGGTTTGAGGACTGAGCCCACTTTTGAATAGTTGTGTGGCATTGGCCAGAATATATCACCTTTTTTTTTTTTAAGATTTTATTTTTTGACAGAGAGAGAGACAGCGAGAGAGGAAACACAAGCAGGGGGAGTAAGAGAGGGAGAAGCAGGCTTCCCGCCGAGCAGGGAGCCCGATGTGGGGCTCGATCCCAGGACCCTGGGATCATGACCTGACCCGAAGGCAGACGCTTAACGACTGAGCCACCCAGGCGCACCAGAATATATCACCTTTAAAAGCTGATTTTCTTATGAGTAAAGAGTAATACTCCACACCGATGTTGTTAAGAAAAAACAGGACAGTATACGTAAAGAAGTGATACAGAGAAAATGCTCAATATACAATAGCTACTAGTGATATGATCATCTGTGATAGACTACTTTTTCTTAGCTAAGACTTAAATTCCCATCTACTAAGCGAGATCTCTGAAACTTTAGATGGTGGTTGCTCCTCGCAAGTTTATTACACATTGCATTCCCTGCTTTTCTCAAATCAAATTGCTGATAGCCTTCTTACTTTGCTTAGAGGATCATAAAATCTGCCATGATGTCTCATCATGGAATTGTTGCAAAAGAATAGAAAAATTGGCAGCTATTATGATTTTTTTACTTATCATCATTCAGAACTGTTCCATTTGTATCACATAGTCCCAGACAGATGGGGGCTTTATTTTTTTTATTAACTTCTAATAATATAAATGTTTTGATCTATTCCTCTACCTTATTACCATATAAATGATAGAGCATTGTCTAAATTAGAAACAGATTAAGTGCATTTTGAAGGAATCTTTATAAACTTCCATAACTCGTGGTCAGTGCAGCAGAGGTACATCACCATTATCAGTCATTCCTGATATCTGTCTAGGGCTTTGCAGTTTACAAAACACCATGACCCATCATCAGCTTTGAGTTTTGCAAAACCCAGTTAGGAAGGCAAGGTAGGTATCATTATTTCAATATTATAAATGAGGAAACCGAGGCTCTCAGAAATTAACTTGCATAAAGTTATGTAGCTTATAATGGAGAGCACCATTCAGAGCAGACTTCTGACTTCTTTCTTTTTTTTTTTTAGAGAGAGAGACAGAGTGTGTGGGGAAGAGGGAGAGAGAGAATCTTAAGCAGGCTCCACGCCCAGCATAGAGCTTGATGTGGGGGCTCGATCTCATGACCCTGAGATCATGACCTGAACCAAAATCAAGAGTTGAACGCTCAACTGACTGAGCCACCCAGGCACCCTCAGTCTTCTGACTTCTAATCAAAGATAATTTCAACTAATCTCCTTAATTCTTAATATCTATGAGCCATATGGTAAAATTAATCATGTTTGCCAAATAGCAGAATTTTAAGACAAACTAGGTATCCTTCTAAAAAATTAAGTATCTTCTTCTTGCTAAATAATACAATTGGGAATTCTTTTCATGTTATTGTCCATATTTTATGGTTAAGTATGAGTGTACAACATTCTTATCTTGGTATAAAACCCCTCCAACTTTCAGTCACTTTATGCCTTCTCCTTCCTTCTCTCATTTCTTTGACATATGAAATGGTTGAAGTTAGGTGAGTCAGTAAATAAAGGAACATTTAAGTATATGTATATATATTTGTATATATGTATATATATTTGATGTGAATGTACTTTTCACAAAAACAAACAGAAAAACCAGGTGCTGATAAATGGTACCATTGTTTACCCTCATTCAAAAAACTCTGGCAATGTCTATGGAATAGAGGAAAAATATTTGTAGGAATTTACTATAGTGATGATGTAGCTAGGAAGACATTTAAATATGATTTTCATTGTTCAATACTATAATAGCTTATTAAAGACAATTATTTTTCCATGAAGACAGAGTTATCTGAGTGACAGAATTAGGTGAT
The DNA here is from genome assembly GCF_002201575.2 of Neomonachus schauinslandi. Lineage (NCBI taxonomy): Eukaryota > Metazoa > Chordata > Mammalia > Carnivora > Phocidae > Neomonachus > Neomonachus schauinslandi. The sequence goes on along the minus strand of NC_058410.1, from coordinate 41,268,526 downwards.
AACATTTCTATTTTACATAATAGAATCACCTTTTTTTTTTTTTTTGCATAGCAGTAATGATAGTTTTATTCTTTGGGATATACTATAAAAGTTCTTTGGAATTTATACTCTTTAAGCCAAATTTTAGCTCATAAACTCGAGGGAAATAGCTCTGAATTATGCAAGAATAATTTTCCAAATGGAAGTTCTTAATAGCAAATTAAATTTTAGTATGAAACTTCCATTGTATGGTAAGTACCTCACCAAAATCAAGGCTGTTAGATACAAATATGTGAATTAAGATGTCTATTGTCAGATGATCCTTTATTAAGTAAAAATAAATACAGTAATCTAGTATATGTGAATTTAAAAGCTTACTATATACCATATGGCTTATATAATATACTAACCCCTCAGCAAAATATGGCTGTGACTTATCTTGTTCTTCCAAAATATTAGACACAAGTCCATATAAGTCTGTTTCACTGCCATAGTCATTTCTTTCCATTTGAATCCTGTTCTTTACATTGATCTGAGAATTAGAAGGCTCTTTAATATCATCTCCGTACGTAGACCATGGTGCATAGAAAAGTGAAGAAATCTACAGAACTTGAATATTCTGTTGATGAAGAAAGTGGAGTATAGGTCTGCCGTAGGTCAACACTGTCTTCACTCTGCGATTTGAAGCAATCATAGAAGGAGGTGGAGCCAGTCAGCATCACGCTGTTGAACACATCCGTTAGTCTACTGCCGGGGTCGGCACCGAGGTTCCAGCAGCGATTCGGACCTCCACGGAACGCTACCTTGGGCCCCATGGGGCCCCCTAGCCCGTCCTGGACTAGGTACAGCTCCTGGGGTCCGGGGGTGAGGAGGGGCGTCGAGGCCCGGCTTCCTCAGCCCACACCCCGCCGCTGCCGCCGCTGCCGCCGCCGCCGCCTAGAATCACCTATTTTAAAGGATGATTCCGTTTTCTTTTTTTCTCCTAAAACTGATTTTTAGGGCTCAGAGTAATTCACAGTTATTTAATTTTGAACATAAAAAAACATTCTCATCGGTATTTTTGGTATGACACAAACATCATCTTGTTTGCCTCAGTTCCCCCACTAGTAAGATGGGAATAATAAAACTTACCTCATAAAATGTTTAGGAAGCCTAATCATATATATATAATATATATATATATTATATATATATATATCAGTGCACACTATTATTATTAGTAGTAGTATTGTTCTCCCCTTTTAATATGAAACACATAGTGTCGTTGGTGGCAAAAATGGCCACGATTCTCCACTTCCCCTTAAATCCATGCCCTTTGCAATGTGACTTTATACCTTCTCTTAGGCTGGCTCTGTGTCTTGCTTTTACAAATAGAATGCAACAGAGATGCCGCTGCACCTTGTCTCTTGGGACCTCTGCCTCATCATATAATCAAGCCTGGCTAACCTAATGGAAAATACTAAAAAAAAAAAAGAAAAAGAAAAAGAAAAAAGAAAGACAAGTCATATGACTTAATGGAGACTGAGAGATCTTTCATTTGGGTCGCCCAAGGTGGGTTAAGTAGCTGTTTTCTCAATATTCAGTTAAGTAACGGTGTGACTCAGCCCAGTTGACATGCATTTATTTTGAATACACAGAATATACGGGTGTAAAGTGACTAATGTAAAGTGAATATGTTTTATTTTTCATAAGGAATTGAGGCAACAAGCAATATAAAAAATAAAGAGTGGTCATCTTAAGAAGCACTGAATACTCTTAAAGCTAAATGTTACCTTATGAAAATTTTCCTTGCGTGAATAAATTATGAAAATACTTACTTTAGTCACCTTCTATATAGACACTTTAATCTGACATGATTCTTTATTTTTTTCCTTAGATCTAAATGAGAATTTTAATTCCTTGAATTATGTTAGCCAAATACACCTGCCCAGTGTTCTTTCTGTAAAAATAACTACCACACTGAAAAATTAGGTGTATTTACTCTTGATAAACTTGATGGTCCCTTTGGAAAGTCCTCCCTTTTTGTATTTAGTAAGATTTATTAAGTTTGGAATAAAACTTATTTTGTTTCTTTGAAAAATATTCTGGGGTAAAAATATAGGTAAGTTTAACTAGCACCTCCCGTAAAATGAAAAAGAACTGTTCATTTAAAACATTTTTTTTTCTTCCAGGGACAGTGTCTAGAGGCATTCCGAATGGTCCAGGGTTTGGCATACCACCACCAGCTGTCCTACACCCCAGTCTAACAAAACCAGCTGTCAGGACCAGGGCCAGTCATGGTGTCCGGAAGGCTGAGTGCCAGGTCCCTGTCCACTCTCTTGTCACTGCTCTCTATGCTCAGCCCAGGGCCTTTACAGAGAGTTTGGTTCCTGGGCTGCCAAGGTGTTGGCAGAAGATGGGTCTGGGGAGCATGACAAGGTGTCCTCACAAACAAGATTCCTCAGAAGCATCTGTGGAATCCAAACATGAGCAGGGGCATCCTGGCTTCTCCAGAGTGCCTGCTCATGCATTGGGGCTCCCCTGGGACAGGGTGTTAGGGTCCCATACTGCACCCCTGTGTGCCCAGAACACCTGGGAAACTGCTTGCCAGACCCAGCCTTCTTCCCACTCTCAACTGAAACCTTTACCAGCAAGCTTCCTGGGACGTTCCAGCTCAGGAAGGCCACCACCTTTGGTTGCCGTTGCCTTTCTGTTTGGCAAAAGCAGGTCGTCCTCCTGTCTCTGTAGCCACAGCAGACCTTGCTGCCCGCTGGGCAGTGCAGTGCTTTCATTGTCATTTGACGTCAGCTGGGACGCTCTGGCGAGTGGCCTCAGGACAAGTGTGGGCAGCAGAGCACAAGGCAACGGACAGTTGAGAAAGATGATTCCAAGGAGAACTTTATGTTGCAGTCAGATGTCATCTTCCACCAGCCTCTGGAGTCTAAATGTTGGATTTTTGTTAGTTTTACATTTATGGGAGGAAAATATAAAATTTTTATTCTTTCCATAAGAAAAACAAAAACCAGGCTGTCTCAAATCCCTAGTAATAGAATTGTTTACCTTTATACCAAGAAGGTTCTGAAAAGCATCAAAATCCACATGTGGCCTGTGCCCAGGCCAACTTAGTGGAGATCGTGCTGTGAGACCTAGAGCTTTCCTGAGGTTGGCTAAGAAAACATGTCAGCGGGGCCTTTGGTGGTTCCATGTGTGCTAAATGTGTCTCTGCCAAGGTCAAGCGTGCTTTCCTTATTGAAGAGTAGAAAACTGCTGTGAAAGATTTGAAGGCATAAGCACAGTCAGAAAGCTAAATTTAAAAATGAAGATTTTTTTGAGTAATGGAAAAATCAAATGGCAAAAAAAAACTTTTATACTCATCCCTTAGAATGAGACAAAGTAAATGAGTACTATTAGAATAAAAGGATGGAAACTGAATGGAAAACGAGTTTAACTCTGACAAACACCTGGAGAACCGAAGAAGCATTTTGTTTATTAAATTTCCAGGCAAGAAAAATTTTTTTGCATGTTGAAAATATGGAGCATTTCCTACTCTAAATAAACATGCTTCCTAATTTAGCATAAACTTCCTCATACGAATTAAGTAACTTTAAATATTGTTTGTTGTGGTCAATGAATGACATGGCTTTATCCACCTTGTTTTCCCACCAGAAATATATGTATGACATCCGGACACTGCTAGGGAATACATTTTCACTGAGGTTCCCATGGTCTGCATCACCTATTGTTTAAAACACAATAAATTGGCAGGGAGTGAATCTATAATAAAACCAGCAACAGTTGCTTGGCACCTGGAAATACATGATGTGATACAAGTACTAAGTATTTTGTAGGGCAAACTGTCACTCTTACCCAAACCTTATGACTGTTAGTGACTAGCACAGGTATACCAGTATTTCTAACTCAGTTTCCTTTACTGATACGAGCCAGACACAGTGCAACTCTCACTGTGAACCAAATGTTTCCGGATCATCCTTCAAGGGACTAACAAACCATCTTCTGCTCTCATATCCAACGAGAAGATATTCTGAGGACTTAGTGACACTGGGCCTCTTCCCTCTTTCAAAAGTATGCACAAACATAATGCAGTTTCTTCCAAAGGGATCGTAGGAAAAAAACAATTAAGCTTACATCAGGAAACCGGAGTATTATTATTAGAACTCTAATATCTACTCATGGACAAAAAAAACATATTTTAAAAATATTTTCAAGTTTTTCGTGACTAGGCTTTCCATCTTTATAATCACTGGTCTACTTAAAAAAAAAGAACCTATTAGGATTAATAAATGGTATCTGTAGGATTTGTTGGGGTAGACAATACACTGAATAAAATGCTTTCAATTTCTATTGTCTCCAAATACTCAATTTTATGCATTATTTCTTTCTTTTAAAGTAGAATAATCAAGTTTTAATTCTTCAATAAAGCATTAAAACATTTCACTGTCAATTTTATTTCAGAATACGATTAGTTTGTAGTTTATCCACCTAAGCTATTTAAATAGCTCACCGATTAGCAAAAATATCGCAGATTACATTTAACTAAATTCAAATGGAAGTTGAGTTTAATACTTGGTTCAGTGACCAAAACTAACTTAAAAATATTATGCAAAGTATACACATACAATTAGAGGGAAGGACCTCATTAAATTAAACAAAATGACAAGAACGACATACTTTAATGAGAAGAACAGCACATAGTTGAATCAAAATAGGAAAGAGAAATTGAAATTATCCTTGAAGGGTTTAGATTTTATCTTTAGGTTCACTTTTATTACTGGACAGTCAATGATATTTCATTTTCAAAACTGCCTTTTACCCACAAAATAAGAAGTTTTCAATTTATAAATACAAGTACTTTACATATAAAATGTGGAACTTAAGTTGAGAAAACTTTATAGTAATCTCAAAGGCTTCTCATTTCAGAAATGTGATTTATTTCCTGGTCTACTTCCTACCTACATCATGGACATCGTGAGTCATTGTTTCTCCAAACGACGTTTTTTCCCCTTCAATGAATAATCTTTCCAGTATAAATCTGATTGACCTTCTCACTTTATGTCTTTCTTCCTTCCTTTTTTTTCTAACTTGAATTATTTAAAATATTTATTTTGAGTCTCTGGGTCATCCTGAATATGGCCATAGGCCATACGGGAAATAGCTTTCTCTTCTGTGTAATATGACTAACATAATCAGTTAGCAGTTAGCGTAATACGTATCTCTCATAATGCTTGATAATCAGAGACTTAAGAAAACTGGTGATGGTTAAGCAAATGGATTCTGGAATCAGAATATTTGGGTTCAGATCTCAGCTCTAAAACTTACTAGTTGTGTGTCTTGGGAAAGTTGAATGAATTTTCTAAGTTTTTATTTTCTTATCTGGTAAAAGGGAACAATACTAATACTTGGCCTAAATTATACTTATTGGTGAGGGAATTACAGCCTTTATGGAAACTAGGCATCAGAAAGAAGAGCTAAGACAGAAAAATACATTATTGTAATAGGGAACTATTAATTACATTTTAAAACAAATTAGTACAGTTAGAAAACAATTTAACGCACCAAACTTGAAAACCCACGTTCGATCCATTTTATATATACTGGCAAATATTTCTATTGTGTTTTTTGTATGAATATCTCTGTTCCCTTTTTTTTTTTAAGACTTTGTTCATTTATTTGAGAAAGAGAGAGAGCACAGGTGGGGGTGGGCTGCGGTGGGGTGCTGGTTGGGGGGAGGGGCAGAGGGTGAGGAAGAAGCACAGACTCCCAGCTGAGCAAGAAGCCAGATGCAGGACTTGATCCCAGCACCCTGGGATCATGAGCTGAGCCGAAGGCAGACACTTAACCAACTGAGCCGTCCAGGAGCCCTCTGTGTTCCCTTTTTTAAGAATACCTTTGTGGCAAAACGATACAAAACAAAAAAACAAGATACTAGTATTTGCATTAAACCTCATAGAAAATGCAAATATGTAAAAGGAATTTTAGCAATTTGTTTTTCATGTCTTTCTTCTATCTAGCATTCCTAAAAGAAATTATCTCAGTTATATAAAGAACAGTGAGTATCTTTACTTTTTTAAGTGCTTATTTTCTTTGTTAAGAAAAATTCCATAGGTAATTTTTTCAGCTCAAGAAACGAAAATACGGATAAGCAATACTGAGGAGAGTACTACCACAGTCCTAGCACCCTCAGATAACTACTCCTAACAATTGGGCATATCTACTGTATGTATGTTTTATATTAATGGGATCCAAATATACATTCTGTAGTCTGGAAATTCCTTGGCCTAGCACAATGTGAGGCCTATAGTAGAGGCATAATAAATATTTTAGTGAGTGAGTAAACGAACAATTGAGTCCTAATAACAAGCAGAGGAAGATTCTTTTGGAAATATTTGATCAAGTTTATTGAAAAAACAGGATTCCTACTGGAATTATTTTACATACCCAGATCCATTTGGTAGGAAATGCATTTACTACAGTGAGGTTTGCATTCAAAGAACAAAAGATATCTCTTCATTTATATATATATGTCTTTTATATTTCACAGTGGCGATTTTCATGTTCTTCAAATATATTTGAGGAATTTTGATTTTTTAATTGAAGTTATGAAAGAATATATGGTTATTATAATAGCAATAGTGGTTATTTTGCTTTAATAGAAGTATTTCTGGCATTTCTTATACAATGTGATGTTGGCTTTTGGTTTCAGGAAGATATTGTTTAATGTACTAATAAAGAATATTTACTCACATTTTACTATGGATTTTTACAAGGAATTATTTTTCTGGTTAATCAAGATGACCATTTTTCTCCTTCTTTGATCTATTACTGTGATTCAATGAATCAATTCCTTAATGTTAAATCATCTTAGCATTCTTGGAAGTAGTTAAATATAATTACTTCCTGGTATTTTACTTAAGAACTTGGTATTATTTATAAGTGATAATGTTCTTTGGTTTTCATTTTTCTCTCTCAGGTTTTGGCAGCAAGTTTATGATAGCTCTCAGGTTTTGATCTCTCAAAAGGTTTTGATCTCTCTCAGGTTTTGGCGGCAAGTTTATGATAGCTTCAGAAAATGAATTGGAAAACTCTCCATTTAACTTTATGATCCCGAAGAAAAATTTAAATAACATAAATAGAAGGATTATTTCTACTTGAAAGATGAGATAGGGCTCCTGAGTGGAATAATCTGTATCTGTTGTCTTCTTTTGTAGTAGACTTAAAATATATATATAAACTTTTAATTTTGAGATAATTATAGATTCACATGAAGTTGTAAATGATATACAGATATCCCATGTAGTGTTTATGCAGTTTTCCCACTGGTTCCACCTTTCAAAACTATAGCTCAATATCACTACAAGTATATTGGCATTGCTATAGTCAAGATACAGACCATTGCCATTACCATAAAGATCACTCATCATTCATATTACCCTTTATAGCCACACCTACTTCCCTTCCCTTCCCACCTTCTTAACTCCTATTAACCACTAATATGTTTTACATTTCTATAATTTTGTCATTTTTTTTAAAGATTTTATTTATTTATTTGAGAGACAGAGAGAGAGAGCACATGAGAGGGGGGAGGGTCAGAGGGAGAAGCAGACTCCCTGCTGAGCAGGGAGCCCGATGCGGGACTCGATCCCGGGACTCCAGGATCATGACCTGAGCCGAAGGCAGTCGCTTAACCAACTGAGCCACCCAGGCGCCCTCTAATTTTGTCATTTTAAGAAGTTATATAAATGGACTTATATGGTTTGTTACCATTTGGAATTTTTTTTTTTTTCCTTTCACTATAATTCTCTGGAGATTCACGTAATAACAATCCTAGTTCCTTTGTCTTTCCATATAAATTTTAGAATAATCTTGCTTACTTTAAATAATCTAGCTACAAAAAATCCTACTGGGGTTTTCACAGAATTGTATTAAACTTAAATATTTATTTAAGGATAATTGGCATCTTTACTATCTTGTCTTCTAATCCATATAACACAGTATCTTTCCCCACTTATTTAGAACTTTGATTTCTTTCATCAGTGTTTTGTAGTTTTCAGCATACAAATTTTATATCTGTTTTGTTGATTTGCACTTAAGTATTTCATTACAAAGGACATTGTATTTTAAATTTTAATGTCCACATGTTCTTTGGTAGTAGATAGAAATATAATTGATTTTTGTATGTTTACCTTGCATCCTGTGACCTTGCTGAACTTATTTATTATCAAGGAAATTTTTTGTAGATTCTTTGAGATTTTCTACATAGACAATTATGCCATTTACAAATAGAGACAGTTGTAGTTCTTCCTTTTCAATCTGTGTGCCTTTTATTTCTTCTTGCATTATTGCGCTGGCTATAACTTCCAGTATGCTGCATTGATTTAAGGTGGTAAGACCAGAAGTCCTTGCATTTTCCGATCTTTGGGTGAAAGCCTTCAATCTTTCACCCCTAAGTATAATGTTAGCTGTAGACTTCCTCTATCAAGTTGAGGAAGTCCCCCTCTATTCCTATTTATCTGAGAGTTTTTATCATGAATGGATGTTAAATTTTGTCAAATGCTGTTGACTCATCAATTGACATGATTGTGAGACTTTTCTATTTAGCCTGTTGATATGGTGGATTATAATGATTGCTTTTCAAATATTGACACAGTCTAACATGCCTGGAATAAATACCATTTGGTCATGGTATATAATATTTTTTGTTGTTATGTTGCTGAATTCTATTTGCTAATATTTTGTTTTTTTTAATTTTTAATTTTTATTTTATTATTTTCAAAGATTTTATTTATTTATGAGAAAGAGAAAGAGAGAGACAGCACGAGTTGGGGAGGGGCAGAGGGAGAGGGACAAGCAAACTCCCAGCTGAGTGTGGAGTACCTCATGGGCTAATCCCAGGACCCTGAGATCTTGACCTGAACCAATGTCCAACACTTAACTGACTGAGCCATCCAGGTGCCCTGCTAATATTTTATTAAGGAGTTTTGCATTTGTATCTATAAGGTTTATTGGTCTAAAGTTCTGTTTTCCTTTTTATTTTCTTTCTTTGAATTTTCTTTGTCATAGTTTGGTATCGGGGTAATACTAGCTTCATAAAATAAATTAGAAATTATTCTCTCCTCTTCTACTTTTTTTTTTTTTTTGAAAGAGATTGTGTAGAAATTGTGTTATTTTTTCTTTAAATGCTTGGGAGAATTTCCCAGTGAAACCATCTTGACCTGGACATTTCTTTTTTGAGAGTTTTAAAATTATAAATTCAATTGTGGTAGTTTATATTTTTGAGTTAAAGGGTTTTTTTGTCTTTGTTTTTTTAAATCTAAGCTGACAAATTTGTATGTGCAGTGTTGTTCATAGCATTCCCTAATTATCCTTTTGGTATTTGCAGGCTGTGTAGTAATATCTCCTGTTTAGTTCCTAATATTGACAATTCATGTCTTTTCTTTTGTTAGTTTTGCTAGATATTTGTCAATTTTATTGACTTTTTCAGAGACAGCTATTGTTTTGTTGATTTTTTCTCTTGTTTTTCTGTTTTCATTTTTATTTATTTCTCCTCTCCTATTATTTCCTTCCTTCTGCTTGATGTGTGTTTATTTCAATCTTCTTTCTCTAGGTTTTTGAGGTGGGAGTTTAAATTATTGATTAGAGACTTTTCCTCCTTTCTAGCATAAGTAATTAGTGCCATAAATTGCCCTCTCAATACTTTTTAGTGGGATCTCATAAATTTTGACATGTTGTGCTTTTATTTCCATTGAGTTCTATGTATTTCTTGATTTCCCTTTAGATTTCCTTATGACCCATGGATTATTTAGAACTGTGTTGGTAGTTTCTAGTTGAAAGTTTTCCTGTTATCTTTCTCTTACTGACTTCTAATTAGCTTTCAGTTACTTAATCTGAGTTTTTTTAAATATGTTAAATGATTATAAAATAGTACTTACAGTGTTGTTGTGAGGATTATTTGAGTTAACATTTAATGCCTGGTACATAAATATTTAATATATTTTGTTATTGTTATTTTTTTTAAATATTTTATTTATTTATTTGAAAGAGAGAGACATAGGGAGGGAAAGTACAGAAGGAGAATGAAAGGGAGAAGCAGACTCCCCGCTGGCAGAGAGCCCAATGTGGGACTCGATCCCAGGACCCTGAGATCATGCTTATCAGTAGTTTTCTTTTTTTTAAGATTTTATTTATTTATTTGAACTAGAGAGCAAGCGAGAGTGAGCATGAGGCGGGGAGGGGCAGACGTGGAGGGAGAAGCAGACTCCCCACTAAGCAGGGAGCCCAATGAGGGACTCAATCCCAGGACCCTGAGATCATGACCTGAGCTGAAGGCAGACTCTTAACCAACTAGGCCACCCAAGAGCCCATTATTGTTATTTTTAATAATTAAGATCTTATACACACTGTTTCAAGGAATAGAAAAAAAAGAGAAAGCCCTCGAGTTTATTTACTATAGATGTTTTTAACTTTGATGCCAAAACTGGCAAAAAAGTGTACATGAAATTAAAATTATAGACCCAGAAATTTACAAATATAGATACAAAAATTCTAAAGAAATTATTTTCAAATTATTTCAGTATGTATTAAACAATAATAATAATACTTCATGAGGAAAATGGTTTCCAAAATTTAAAAATATCTACCAATGAAATGCACACAACATTGATTAAATTAGAAAAAGAATATTGTCTTAAAACATGTAGAAGCATTTAATGAAATTCAGCAATCAGTCCTTAAAAAAACAAGCCAACAACATAAGAGCAAAAAATAAATTCCTAAACCTGATTAGGAGTCTTTATCAAAAATTCAACAAGAAATAATTCATATAGTAGTGTAACTTTCACTAAAGTCAGAAAGACAAAAACATTTTGATTCTTCAACACTATACTAGAGAGCTTAGATGATGAAATAATGAAATGTGAAGAATAAAAATTAGAGAAGAAGAATAAAACTGTTAGTATATGATGGATTGTATGAATAAACATAAGATTTTATAGGGAGGCTCTTAAGACTTAAAAAGAATGCTGTGCTGTGATTGTATTAAATATCAATGTATGAAAATCAATAGTTCCTTTTATATGAGGAATAGTAAATTAGAAAAGAAAAGAAGAAATAAACACAATGGAAACACAAAAAGCACGATAAACATAAAAGTATAAACACCATAAAAGCTTTTTTGAACTTTGGGAGGATAATTTAAAAACTGCTGATGGGGCGCCTGGGTGACTCAGTCGGTTAAGCGTCTGCCTTTGGCTCAGGTCATGATCCCAGGGTCCTGGGATTGAGCCCTTCATTGGGCTCCCTGCTCAGTGGGGAGTCTGCTTCTCCCTCCATGTCTGCCTCTCCCACCCACCCCTGCTTATGCTCTCTCTCGCTTGCTCTCTATTTCAAATAAATAAAATCTTAAAAAAAAAAACTACTGATAAGCATAAATGGAGAGAAATGCAAAGACAGAAGCAAAATGACAGAGATGTGTTTGCAAGAACAAAAGATATGTGATATGTAATGCTGAGAAAGGCAATCAACAAAAGTAACAAAATTAGATTTACTGCAGATTAAATGCAACCTGGAAAAAAAAAAGACTGTAATATTTGTTTTAGGATTTCCTTATAAAGTTACTCATTCACTCATGCATTCATTTGATTACTAATTTTGATTCCCTATCACGCACGTGCCTATTAAGCATTGTTCTAATTGCATATATATATATATACGTATATATATATATATATATATACGTATATATACGTATATATATAGCATACTCTAATATGCTCAGTGCCGAATTGGTGGGGAACACAGAGAAAAGAGAGTTTTATAGTAATCCTGGTTAATACAGAATTGATGAAGCTGCCCTTGGATTAAATTTCTTCTTCCCAATGAAGGGATCCATACGACTCTGGAAAAATCTGAGTCCCTTGTACTTGGAAATGCTGTTTCAGAAAAATTTAATAATTTAAGGTAACAGACATGAAAATTTTTTCTTTTAAGAATCTCCAGTATTTTGAGAAGCTGACATTGATAACTCGTATTAGTCACTTCATTGGTATCAGCCAATTTGTGAACCAGGCTCATTTCCATCCCTTTTACTACCAGATTATGGTCTAGGGCAGGGATCATTGGTCATATAAAGGAAAAGCAAATGTGAATATTTAGAATGCAAACCTTAGCATTTCCCATTCTGGTAAACTCAGTGGGTGATATTACTAGACTTGAACCAAAATGCTGGGACTTGCTTCCAAATAGCTTGCCCCAAAATAAAGATAATAGAGGAGCTATTTTCCTTGGTTTCCTTTCACAATTGCTTTGGGTTTTTTGTTTGTTTGGATAAAAACACCAAGGATCATTCTATCATTTGGTTAAAACATATTTCTTGCAGAATCTCTTCCTTCCCCAGATACAGAAAACAACCCTAAGTTACTGGAATAAATCTAGGAGAAAAGGAACTTTTTCACCTCTTTGTCAGGTTGAGAACAAAGGTCTGTGTGAAGCTCATACTCCAGAGGTGTATTCATTTAGTTTGTTTTTGTTTGTTTAAATATTTTTTTAATTTAAATTCAATTAGCCAACATATAGTACATCACTAATTCCATATGTAGAGTTCAGTAATTCATCAGTTGCATATAACACCCAGTGCTCATCACATCACATGCCCTCCTTAATGCCCATCACCCAGTTACCCCATCCCCCTGACCCACCTCCCTTCCAGCAACCCTCAGTTTATTTCCTAGAGTTAAGAGTCTCTCATTCAGTTCTACAAAGTAGGCACTTTTTACAAACACCAATTTCCTTTGGACCTCTTGATATTTCTACTAAATGAAGTTACTATTTACTCATTGTTTGTAGGTAGTCAAAACCATGGCTTTTTCCTATTAACTTCACAAGGATTCATTTATATTTCTCAGTTTTAAATAGTTTTCCCATTTGATATTTCTTCAGATATTTATAGCAGCCTTGTGAGATAGGTAAAAACAAGTATTGTCACTCTTAATTTATACATGAAGAAATAAAATTTTACAGAGATGATGTAATTTTTCAGTAGAACTCAGTCTTCTGGCTCTTCCTCTAGTGTTATTTTATTAAATTCATTTACCTAAACACTTATTAGTTAACACATTTATTGAGTGTCTACTTTGGCCAAACTCCATTGCAGGCACTCAGTTGCCTTTCAAGTTTGATTGTCAATGTTTACAAGTATTAGAAAGATTTCTAATGATAACAACTTTTGGTATTAATTGTGAAAAGAACATCCTTGTTTTAATTCTTAGTTTTAAAAGCTGGTCTGTATTATGATTATAGCTTGCCCAGGCATCAATTTTGATAATGCACTTACCCCAAGCTCATGCAAATATAAATAGCAATATTTCTGATATTGAAAGCAATGAAGTCAATATTTGACAGCAAACATTTCAAACTTTTTTGCTTAATGTGGATGGATTTAGAGTTTACAAGGTGCTACTTACACTCTTGATTGTAGCTTACAAGCTGCTTTAAAAATTATGAATCCACCATATGTTAGAAGCTTACAACTCTCATCCACCAATATGTTCTAATATGTTTGTATTCTTTCTCCAGGTATTTGATATGATTGGTCTCTTTCTAAATAAACATAAAAAAAACTTCCCTTTTTTTTTTTGCTGCAAACATATACCATAATATTAATTCTATAACATACAGCAGATAGTCATTGATTTTTTTTTTCTTTTCTGGTAACTTTTAATTTCCTGTGAGTGCAAGGAAGTAACACAAGAAGAGGATCATAGGGAGGCAGTAATGATTTCAGCAGCACTGTTCCATGTAGCCAAGTGCATCTCAGATCATTGTTCATATCCCAAATAGCAATTTTAGTGTTCAGACATAAGAATTCTCCCTCCAACATATTTATCCAGTTACTCCACACCATTTCTTGAAAGACTTCCTTTTCACCATTGAATGACCACGGCACCTTTGTCAAAGATCAATTGACCATGTATGTGTGGGCCTATTTCTATTTTTCTGATCTATTTTTCCACCATTAGGCCAATATTAGACTCTCTAGGTTACTATAGTCTTATTATTTGGCTTGAAGTCAGAAAATGTAACTCTTCCTACTTTTTTTTTTTTTGCTTCTGTTGTTCAGTGCCTGAAAATAGTTGACTCATACATTTTGTCCAGTTTTTAGTTGTTTTTGTTGGGAGGACAAGTCAGAGACCATTTACTCTATCCGAGCCATATGCGATGTACCTTTGAATATTTTTAAAAGTAGGTCAGTATACTGAAATGAAGCACATCTGATCATCTTCTATATTTTATAAAAATTCTCCATTTTTTTGTTACCATTCATTCTTTTGTTGTCCTTTCAAAATGGAGAAATAAATTTATATATTTATCACCAGTCTTTATATTACATTAAGACTGATGGCAAAAGTTTTTTCCAAATATCCCCTCATTAGTTGCTATGGTATAGTTTTTAAAAAAATCAATATTTTAGGAAGGAAAAGGCAAAAAGCAAATCAGATACAAAGACTAAAATAGGCTTTTAGTGTTAAAAATAAAATCACTTAAAAACATGCATATTAAAGGCACTCTAAGTTTTATAATCATGATATGAAATCCAAGGAACAGTTTAATCTTAACTTTCATTATTGAGAAACAATGGATTTTCACCTAATTAGTATTTAAGGGAATTTTAAGGTCTGAGCAAAATCAGTATTTAACTTACTAGTAAAGTTGCAACTTTGTGAAGTTTTGTTTAGAATAAATAGTCAAGAAGTTATGTGTTGCCACCTATCCTACTTTGGGATGTGTCACAGATACTTCCGGAGTCTAAGTCAAATTTTACTTTTAGGCATTTCACAAAGACCAAAGATGATCTGAGAATCTTAAACATAATCACATTTGAAACTGATGTTTTTTCTACTAAGGCTTGTTCTTTCTAATAATTCTGTATTATTTATATTCTTATTTTTCCATATCTGTTTTTTCTTTCTTTCATTACTGAGTTAGCATATGTTTTATAAATGGATCAGGATGAAAACAATAATAGGATTATTATACTGCAGAGGAGATTGGGTTGGATGACTTCTGAGATTCTTTGATAAGAGTTCAATATCAAATTCAAAAAGTTTTTTACAAAGATAAACTGATTAATGTAGCAGCAGCTACATGAATATATATTCCTCTGTGAAAAGGACAAAGGATTTGATAAAATACTTGTTAGTATAAATGATGGATAGGTAGGTAAATAAAGAGATAGAGATATAAAGTAAAAACTGTTATTGATGCTAGCAACACTTTTCTTTTCAGAACACTTATTTACCATTACATAGAAGGGATGAATAAAGGATCCAGAAACACTTTCTTTTTTTTTTAAGATTTTATTTATTTATTTGAGAGAGAGCGAGAGATAGAGAGCACGAGAGTGAGAGTGAGAGAGAGCACAAGCAGGGGGGAAAGACAGAGGGAGAGGGAGAAGCAGATTCCCCACTGAGCAAGGAGCCCTATGTAGGACTCGATTCCAGGACCCTGAGATCATGACCTGAGCTGAAGGCAGATGCTTAACTGACCGAGCCACCCAGGTACCCCCAGAAACACTTTCAACTAGCACCATTGACAGCTGTCTATCTTACTGGTTCATCATTACTATCTGTTACGATACAATAATCATATTGCTACCTAGTAGTAGTTGGGTTTAATTCTTAATTTAGAAACAAAAAAGTTGGAAAATGGCCCTAGAATAAGAATATCACCAGCAATGAAATTGAATCAGTAATCAAAAAACTTCGAACAAAAAAAATCCAGGACCAGATGGTTTCATGGGTAAATTCTACCAGACATTTAAAGAAGACTTAATACCAATTCTTCTCAAACTATTCTAAAACAAATACAAGAGGAAGTAAATCTTCTAAATCCATTCTATGAGGCCAGCATTACCCCGATACCAAAACCAGATAAAGATACAGAAAACAACAACAACAACAACAACAATAACAAAACCACACACAAAAAAACACTAGAGGTCAATATCTCTGATGAACATAGATGCAAAAATCCTCAACAAAATATTAACAAATGAAATCCAACAATACATTTAAAAAAATCATTCACCACAATCAAGTAGAATTTATTCCTGGGATGCAAGGGTGGTTCAATATTCACAAATTAATCAATGTGATACATCACATCAAATAGAGAAAGGATAAAAATCATATGATCATTTCAACAGATGCAGAAAAAGCATCTGACAAAGTACGACATCCATTCATGATAAAAAAAAAAAAACCCTCAACAAAAGAGTTTAGAAGGAACATACCTCAACATAATAAAGGCTATATATGAAAAATTCACAACTGACATCATACTTAATGGGGAAAAACTGAGAACTTTTCCACTAAGATCAGGAAGAAGACAAAGATGTCCACTCTCACCACTTCTATTCAACATAGTTTTGGAAGTCCTAGCCACAGCAATCAGACAAGAAAAAGGAATAAAAGGCATCCAAATTGGTAAAGAAGGAATACTTTCACTATTTGCAGATCACATGAAAACTCTAAAGACTTCACCAAAAAGGTACTAGAACTGATAAATGAATTCAGTAAGGTTGCAGGATACAAAATCAATGTACAGAAATCTGTTGCATTTCTGTACACTAATAATCAAATAACAGAAAGAGAAATTAAGAAAAAAAAGAAAGAGAAATTAAGAAAGCAATCCCATTTATAATTGCACAAAAAGTAAAATACCTGGGAATAAACTCAGTCAAGGAGGTGAAAGACCTGTACTCTGAAAACTATAAAACATTGATGAAAGAAATTGAAGACAACACAAAGAAATGGAAAGATATTCCATGCTCATGGATTGGAAGAACAAACATTGTTAAAATGGTTATACTACCCAAATCAATCTACGGAATTAATGCAGTCCCTGTCAAAATACCAACATTTTTCATGGAACTAGAACAAATAATCTGAAAATTTGTATGGAACCACAAAAGATCCCAAATAGCCAAAGCAATCCTGAAAAAGAAAAGCAAAGCTGGAGATACCACAATTTCAGATTTCAAGTCATACTACAAAGTTTAGTAATCAAAACAGTATGGTACTGGCACAAAAATAGACAGATCAATGGAACAGGTTAGAAAGCCCAGAAATAAGCCCATAATTATATGGCAATCAATCTTCAATAAAGTAGGTGAGAAAATGCAATAGGAAAAAGATGGTATTCAACTTCAACAAACAGTACTGGGAAAACTGGATAGCTACATGCAAAAGAATGAAACTGGACCACTTTTTACACCATACACAAAAATAAACTCAAAATGTATTAAAGACCCAAATGTGAGACTATAAAAGTCCCAGAAGAGGGCACAGGAAGTAATTTCTGTGACATCAGCTGTAGCAACAATTTTCTAAGTATGTCTCCAAGGCAAGGGAAACAAAAACAAAAATATGCTATTGGGACCACATCAAAATATAAAGCTTCTGCACAGCAAAGGAAACTATTAGCAAAACTAAAAGACAGGGCACCTTGGTGTCTTAGTTGGTTAAGCGTCTGCCTTCAGCTCAGGTCATGATCCCAAGGTCCTGGGATCGAGTCCCGCATCGGGCTCCCTGCTCAGTGGGGAGCCTGCTTCTCCTTCTCCCACTCCCTCTCGCTGTGTCTCTCTCTGTCAAAAAATAAATAAAATCTTTAAAAAAAAAAACAACTAAAAGACAACCTACTAAATGGGAGAAGATATTTGCAAACGACATATTTGATAAAGAGTCAGTATCCAAAGTATATAAAGAACTTATACAACTCAACACCAAAAAAACCCCCCAAATAATCCAATTAAAAAATGGGCAGAAGACATGAGCAGACATTCTCCAGAGAAGAAATAC